>NC_069502.1:1132135995-1132435995 GCF_027579735.1 Bombina bombina
CGTTTTTAATGCCCGCTGGTATTACGAGTCTTGCAGGTACAGGTGTACCGCTCACTTTTTTGGCCAAACTCAGAAATACTGCAAATCCACTAACGTCAATTGCGTATCCTATATTTTCTGTGGGACTTGCATAGCGCCGGTATTACGAGTCTGACCAAAAGTGAGCGGTAAACCCTCTCCTGTCAAGAATGGTACCGCATTTAAAAGTCAGTAGTTAAGAGTTTTACACTACAACGCCGTAGCATAAAACTCTTAACTAAAGTGCTAAAAAGTAACACCCATAAACTACCTATTAACCCCTAAACTGAGCCCCCCCCCCACATCGCAAACACTAAAATAAATTTTTTAACCCCTAATCTGCCGAACCGGACATCGCCGCCACTATAATAAACATATTAACCCCTAAACCGCCACACCCCCGCATCGTAAACACTAGTTAAATATTATTAATCTGCCCCCAATGTCGCCGCCACTATAATAAAGTTATTAACCCCTAAACCTAAGTCTAACCCTAACACCCCCTAACTTAAATATGATTTAAATAAATCTAAATAAAATTACTACAATTAACTAAATAATTCCTATTTAAAATTAAATACTTACCTATAAAATAAACCCTAAGCTAGCTACAATATAACTAATAGTTACATTGTATCTATCTTAGGGTTTATTTTTATTTTACAGGCAAGTTTGTTTTTATTTTAACTAGGTACAATAGTTATTAAATAGTTATTAACTATTTAATAACTACCTAGTTAAAATAAAGACAAATTTACCTGTAAATTAAAACCTAACCTAAGTTACAATTACACCTATAACACTACACTATAATTAAATTAATTACCTAAATTAAATACAATTAATTACAATTAAATAAAATGATCTAAAGTACGGAAAAAAAAACCCACTAAATTACAGAAAATAATAAAGAAATTACAAGATTTTTAAACTAATTACACCTACTCTAATCCCCCTAACAAAATAAAAAAGCCCACCAAAATAAAAAAGCTCTACCCTACACTAAATTACAAATAGCCCTTAAAAGAGCCTTTTGCGGGGCATTGCCCCAAAGTTCTTTTACCTGTAAAAAAAAAAACTAACATTAAAACCCACCACCCACACAACCAACCCTACTCTAAAACCCACCCAATCCCCCCTTAAAAAAACTAACACTAACCCCTTGAAGATCACCCCACCTTGAAAAGTCTTCACCCAACCGGGCAGAAGTTCTCAACGAATCCGGCAGAAGTGGTCCTCCAGACAGGCAGAAGTCTTCATCCAACCTGGCAAAAGTGGTCCTCCAGACGGGCAGAAGTCTTCATCCAGACGGCATCTTCTATCTTCATACATCTGGTGCGGAGCGGGTCCATCTTCAAGACATCCGGCGCGGAGCATCCTCTTCATTCGACGGCCGACGACTGAATCAAGGTTCCTTTAACCCCTTAACGACCAAGGACGTACGCCAAACGTCCTCAAAAAAAATACAGTTAATGACCGAGGACGTGTGGCGTACGTCCTTGGTCTGGAAAGCAGCTGGAAGCGATCCTGCTCGCTTCCAGCTGCTTTCCGGTTATTGCAGTGATGCCTCAATATGGAGGAATCCTGCAATAACCCCCCTTGGGCACTCTGTGGCCCTCTCTGCACCGGACATCGATGGCCGGTATCGTTGGTGAGTGGGAGCTTACGTGGGAGGCGGGTGGGCGGCCATCGATGCTCTGTGTGGAGTGGAGGGGGCGGGATCGGGGGCGGGAGCTACGGGAGCGCGCGCGTGCACGGGGGGTGGTGGGCGGTCGCGTGCACGGGGCGGGAGCGGGTGGGAACCGCTACACTGCAGGAAAAAAAAAGTTAAAAGTTAAAAACACTTATACAATTTAAATATTAAAAATATAATCTAAGGGACCTGGAAGGGGTTGGGGGTTGGTCTTGGTGGGGGGGGGAAAGCTACACTACAGAAAAGGGTATTTTTTAAAGAAAAATATACATTTTTTTACAAAACTGATGGCGCCCATTATTGCAGAGGGGAAGGGTTAGAGAGCTGTTTGGTGGGGGATCAGTGAGTTTGGGGTCTAAGGGGGGATCCTACACATCAGCATATGTAAATATGCTTTTTTTTTTTTTTTTTAAATGGCCAATTACCTTTTATTTTAGTACTGGCAGAGTTTCTGCCAGTACTTAAGATGGGACAATTGTGGGGTGGGGGAGGGAAGAGAGCTGTTTGGGAGGGATCAGGGGGTCTGATGTTTCAGGTGGGAGGCTGAGCTCTACACTAAAGCTAAAATTAACCCTGCAAGCTCCCTACAAGCTACATAATTAACCCCTTCACTGCTAGCCATAATACACGTGTGATGCGCAGCGGCATTTAGAGGCCTTCTAATTACCAAAAAGCAATGCCAAAGCCATATATGTCTGCTATTTCTGAACAAAGGGGATCCCAGAGAATCATTTACAATCATTTGTGCCATAATTGCACAAGCTGTTTGTAAATAATTTCAGTGAGAAACCTAAAATTGAGAAAAAATTAAAGTTTTTTTTAATTTGATCGCATTTGGCGGTGAAATGGTGGCATGAAATATACCAAAATTGGCCTAGATCAATACTTGGGGTTGTCTACTACACTAAAGCTAAAACTACCCCAAAAAAGCTCCCTACATGCTCCCTAGTTAACCCCTTCACTGCTGGGCATAATACACGTGTGGTGCGCAGTGGCATTTAGCGGCCTTCTAATTACCAAAAAGCAACACCAAAGTCATATATGTCTGCTATTTCTGAACAAAGGGGATCCCAGAGAAGAATTTACAACCATTTATGCCATAATTGCACAAGCTGTTTGTAAATAATTTAAGTTAGAAACCAAAAGTTTGTGAAAAAATTTGTGAAAAGTGAACGATTTTTTGTATTTGATTGCATTTGACGGTGAAATGGTGGCATGAAATATACCAAAATGGGCCTAGATCAATACTTTGGGTTGTCTACTAAAAAAAAATATATACATGTCAATGGATATTCAGAGATTCCTGAAAGATATCAGTGTTCTAATGTAACTATCACTAATTTTGAAAAGAAATGGTTTGGAAATAGCAAAGTGCTACTTGTATTTATGGCCCTATAGTTTACAAAAAAAGCAAAGAACATGTAAACATTGGGTATTTCTAAAATCAGGACAAAATTTAGAAACTATTTAGCATGGGTGTTTTTTGGTGGTTGTAGATGTGTAACAGATTTTGGGGGTCAAAGTTAGAAAAAGTGTGTTTTTTTCAATTTTTTCCTCATATTTTATAATTTTTTTATAGTAAATTATAAGATATGATGAAAATAATGGTATCTTTAGAAATTCTATTTAATGGCGAGAAAAACAGTATATAATATGTGTGGGTACAGTAAATGAGTAAGAGGAAAATTACAGCTAAACACAAACACCTCAAAAATGTAAAAATAGCCTTGGTCCCAAACGGACAGAAAATGGAAAAGTGCTGTGGTCATTAAGGGGTTAAATGACATCATTCAAGATGGTGTCCCTTCAATTCCAATTGGCTGATAAAATTCAATCAGTTCAATCCTACTGCAATCCGCCAATAGGATTGAACTTTAATCCTTGTTGGTTGTCTTTGTTGATTACATTGATTGGTTTTTGCGATGTGATGTCCAAACTGTTCTCCTAATCTTAAACAAAATGACCATTACAATTATACATGATGGCATATCACTGTTTTGATGCCAACAACACAGCTTAAAGGGACACTCATAACATGAATTATTGTTGGTTACAAAGAAAACTCTTTATTATGCATTATCAAGATTTGAATAACAAGACTGTTATAGAAATACACGTTTTACTTTTGTGATTAACCTTGTATCTATGCCTCTGCAAAATTACCACTTATTTCATTTATTTTCCCAGACCTGCATTTCAGCCAATCAGTGATCACTCCAGGGTAACTACACTGCATGAGCTCAATGTTTTCTAAATGAAACGCATTAACTAATGCCCTCTAGTGGTCAAAATGCATTAAGATTAGAGGCACACTTTAAGGTCTAAGAAATGAGCATATGAAATTCCTAGGTTTAGCTTTCAACTAAGACCACCAAGAGAACAAAGATAAATTGGGGATAAAAGTTTAATAGAAATTTGAAGAAAATTGCATTTCATATTTAAATCATTAATGTTTTGCTTGACATGACTTTCCCTTTAAACAAAAACATATGCTAACATATACTAATCCTTAGGGCTTGTTGGTATATCTACACGTACTTGTTAAAACAAGAAAATATTTGAATAGGATACTAAGCCTAAATGCCATATTTCTCTCCTGATGTGTTAAATAAAGGGTATTTTTTAAAGCTACATTATAGTGTTTGAATTTTTTAAGAAAGACATTTCATTTAGAATGTGTATGAAAGCAGAACATTTGCTTACATGATTTTGAGAGAGTCTAACATTTTAAACAACATTCACACTAACTCACATTCTTTGACTCATTATATTGTTATCCTTTGCAGAAAGGTTTATCTAGGACTGCTCTGCTGATTGGTAGCTGCATATACCTACTGATTGTCATTGACTCACCCATGTGTTTACTTAAAATATAGTAGTGTATTGATGCTCCTTCAACACATTATACCAAGAGACTGAAGCACATTTGAGAATATAAGATAATTTCAAACCTGGTTAAAAATGTATGTTAAAAAAAAAAAAAAAAATCGGGTTTCATGTCCTTTTAAGAGTTACATTAGAAATATATTCAATGCATATTGATTATTTTATTCAAACACAAAAGCGCATCTTAAGGAATTATATATGTAGAAAATTCAATACAACACATTAATTATTTAGTAAGGTGAAAATATTGTTGACAAACATATTAAACAAGATGGAGTTTATTCATGGATTTGCACTTGCCTCAAAATTTATTCTGCATGAAAAACATTGCCTTCAGTCGTTTCTTCAACAAGACAGCCATCAAAAGATATTTTTGTGTTCTTTATCAACTATGGTTCAACAATGTACATGACTGACATAATCCATAATCCAAGAAAGTCACGGTTTTAAACTAGTGTTCTCATTTGCAAACGTCAGTTACGTGGAAAACCAAATATTGCGGGAGAACGTAATCCAATCAGACGGATTTAACACCTTGGCATGTGACGTCTTAAGCAACATGGCGCATCCAAGATCCCGTAAAAATGTAATCCAATCAAAGGATGGATTTTAAAACTTTGCATGTGACGTCTTAAGCAACATGGCGCATCCGAGATCGCGTAAAAACATAATCCAATCAAAGGACGGATTTTTCAGCTTTGCATGTGACATCTTAAGCAACATGGCGCATCCGAGATTGCATAAAAACGTAATCCAATCAAAGGACGGATTTTACAGCTTTGCATGTCAATAAGAAATTTATTTATATTTTAAAAACTAGTATGTGCTATATTGTTATCGATGAAGCGTGTTTGTTTTATGTAATTCACAGCTTCACATAATGTAACGCTAGATAACAGAATACTGTGATATATGAAATATAATCCATTGTTGGTAATAACTATATATTTCATTAGAATAGGAAGATTATGAAATATTTATGAAGCAGCAGGGTTTAAATGGACACGGAACCCACATTTTTTATTTGACGATTATGTAAGAGATTGCAATTTTAACAACCTTTAAAATTTAATTATATTATTTAAATTTGCTTCTTTCTCTTGTTATCTTTTGATGAAATGTGTTTCGAGGTAATCTCAAGAGCAGCAAATAACCTATCTTCTAACTGCTGATTGGTGGCTGCATATATATATATATATATATATATATATATACCGTCTGTCATTGGCTCACCTATGTGTTCACTTAGAAACCAGTAGTGCACTGCTGCTCCTTAAAAAAATGATACCAAGAGACTGAAGCAAATTTAATAATAGAAGTAAATTTTAAATTTGTTTAAAATAGTATGTTATACCTAAATGATAAAATAAATTATTGGGTTTCATGTCCCTTTAACTGAGAAAGAATGATAGATACATTATGAAAATGTGGATTGGTTATACATTATATGTTACCTAGCTCTGGTGACCATCTTTCCACTTTAAAAAGGGACACATGATAAATACATATGTCAGGGATGTTTTCAAAGCTGTTTAAAGATTTTTTTTTAATAAGAACAATGACATATGTATTTATCATATGTGTCACTTATTAAAGCCGAAATATGGTCAGCCTACCTATAGCAATATATTGTTGGATAATTAAATATAATCAATAATAATAGAAAGATATTAATCATCTAAAATATGTGCATTACACAAAGTGATTTATTTTGTTATACTACTACAATAAGATGTAAGTGAAATTGGAATAGATGTGCTGTCAACATTCAACTAATAGCCTGTTTTAAACATATTATATGTGTATGTTGATGTCAAAAGAAAATAAATACATTAGAAATGCATATCCATAAATTAAGAATTGTGGTCAGCATCACTTAAAGGTACATGAAATACAAATAATTAAGTTCAGGATTCACAGAGAGGATACTATTTCCATCAACTTCATAATTTACATCGATTAACTCATTAGTTTCATAATCTTGGTATCATTTGTTAAAGGTGCATCAATTCACTAATGGTTTCTAAATGAACACATGGATGAGCCAATAACAACCAATATACTGTATATATATGCAACCAACAATCAACATCTCGAAACTAGGTTCTCTGCTACTCACGATCTTGCAAAGATAAACCTTTCAGCAAAGTATATCAAGAAAATGAAGCAAATTAAATAATAGATGTAAATGTGAAAGTTTATAAGAATTGTATTATATATCTGAATCATGAAAGACCATTTTTTGTTTTCATGTCCCTTTAAGGATTAACAACATAAAATATATTTTTTAATAAATTACATGAATAAATAAAGAAGAAAAATAACATATTAATGACATTCTTTTTATTATGATAAATATGATATAGGAATGTCATAAAACATAAAGAAATAAGATAACTTTAAAACAAGTCATAATGAGAAATCAGCCCCATTGGAGCCATCTGACAAGGTGACATAGTGCATCACAGTCCTTGGAGGGAGTTGGCAAGGCAAAACAAAGGTCAACACAGCCCCTTTGGAGCCATCTGACAAGGTGACATAGTGCATCGCAGTCCTTGGAGGGAGTTGACAATGCAAAACAAAGGCCAACACAGCCCCATTTGAGCCATCTGACAAGGTGACATAGTGCATCACAGTCCTTGGAGGGAGTCGACAAGGGAAACAAAGTCCAACACAGCCCCATTGGAGCCATCTGACAAGGTGACATAGTATATCACAGTCCTTGGAGGGAGTTGACAAGGCAAAACAAAGCCAAACACAGCCCCTTTGGAGACATCTGACAAGGTGCCATAGTGCATCACAGTCCTTGGAGGAAGTTGACAATGTAAAAAAAAAAGGCCAACACAGCCCCTTTGGAGCCATCTGACAAGGTGACATAGTGCATCACAGTCCTTGGAGAAAGTTGACAAGGCAAAACAAAGGCCAACACAGCCCCTTTGGAGACATCTGACAAGGTGACATAGTGCATCACAGTCCTTAGAAGGAGTTGACAAGGCAAAACAAAGGCCAACACAGCCCATTTGGAGACATTTGACAAGGTGGCATAGTGCATCACATTTCTTGGAGGGAGTGGACAAGGCAAAACAAAGGCCAACATAGCCCTTAGTATAAATCTGACAAGGAGAAATAGTGCAACAGACACACCAAAAACTAGAAAATTGGCCAAATGGCAACAAATATCAACAAGAAAAAAAATAGAAAATAATGTGGATGGAAGATTCATATCTGCTCCCTCGGGCCCTCTCTGGATCCTCCACTTACTGGGGCATCAGAATCACCTTCATCGCCCTGAGCCCCTCCAGCTGCGGCTTCATGCATTGCCTCTAGCCGCATTATTCGGGCTAGAGTGATGCGATGAAGCCGCTGCTGGCTAAGCATGGTGTCATGCATTCTTCCCAGCAACCGATAGGAACTCAGCATGGTTTCCTCTATCCTTGCTAGAGCCTCTAGCTTCAACCATGCTGAGTCACAACCTAAACAAAAATAAATATTAAAAAATAATAAGAATTACAGAACATAATAAAAAAATTGCAAAGAGACATTGTACTAATTTAAATACAATCATTACTATAATAAAATAAACTATAGAGAAGAAGAAGAAAACATTAAATATGTTCTTGATCGATAAACCATTAAGATATTATTAAAAAAATTAACACTATCAATCTGTAAAAAAAAATATTTTTGGTTTATGACACACTGTGAAAATGGCGGTGATAACAAATACAAAATATTGACATATATACATTATATATATATCCAACATCTAGGCAATACACCCAGGACAATGAAGGTGGGGATTGGGATTAGGGTAAAGGTGTTTATGGGGAGGGATGGGGCGAGGTAGGGGATTGGGTTGCCGCACCGGTGGAGCCTGCACAGCTGGGGAGTCAGGGGCCTGGGGAGTTGGTGGCTGTGCAGGTGGGGTAGAAGCAGGGTGGGCCAAATGGGGAGAGCGGCGAGTGGGGGCAAGGATTCTTTTTTTTGGAGGGACAGGACAGGAGTAAGAACGGGAAGGGCTGGGAGTGGGTTCAGTTTGGGAAGGGTCTGGAGTGGATTCTGACTGTGAAGGGGCGGTGGGTGGGAGGGGCTTCTGGCTAGGGGGTGGTAGGGGCTTCTGGCTGGGAAGGGGTGGGGGGCTTCTGGATGGGAAGGGGTGGAAGGCTGATGCACAGAAGTGGAAGTTCCATCTGAAATATATAAAACAATTTTATAAATACATATATGATATGAAAATATATAATTATCTTGAAAGAAATCAAGATTCAACATTATTTAAAATCTGGATTCTTGTTAAAATATATAAAATATTTAGACAAAGTCACAATAATGATTATGTTTTAAGTTATTGATTGATTTGAATCAAATATAATTAATAAGAAGATTTAATTGATCCTTTAAACTCTGACTGTTCACTGGTATTTTTCATGTAACATTTGATCAATACATTACAAATCATATTTTTAAAAGTCAACATTATGTGCTAATATTTATGATTTTATAATAGATTTATCTTTTGGATAAAATTTGGTACGCATGTATGCATTTGAGATTGAAATGCAATAGAGTTCTTTTAGACACATGCCCGTGGATTGATTTTTTTTAAATCCAACAATTAAATAACATAGGATTGTGTAATATGATCAAATCTAAATGGCCACTCCACCTAGCCTTTGAAACCAGGTAAACACTGATTTACATATATATTTCGGTGATTGCCTTTGTAATCTTAAATGGAATAATTTGAAGCTTGATGGTTCAATCAATTACTATTCAGAATATATACACGGTAGATAATACCGTTCATAGTAAATATTAAGAATAGAATTGAATCTATCTGACATTACATTTCCAGACTATGTTTTGTGAATCTCTCTTTTACATTAGGATTAAATGTATGTCATCCCAATATTAAAAGACACATTAAGAAATGCATGCTTTAGTTTTGAGGAATATTAATGTTTCTTTGATTGAAATGGACAGTCTACACATAAATATTTTTAAAATCCATTTACACATCATACATCATGAATTTAAATGAAGGAATTTCAACACGATTATGTTTTAAGTATACTTAGAAGTGGCTTAGAAGTTCAAAACAATGATGACATAATGATATGGTCTGCATCTCAGATGAATAGCAATGACTGTCTGTACAGAAAATGATTATTGGAGTTTTGCATGTAATATGCATGTGACATCATGATGTCATTAATGACAAATCATACATAAATTTGAAACAAAATAAAAACATATGTTCATGCTGCATGATATAGAAAGTGGGGCAGTAGTGTATTTAAAAAATGGAATAATATATTTGAAAGGTACAAAGCTGTAGACTTTATTTTTCGTCAATAGTATGATTTAGAAACAATACACATTATATTAGGGTGACCATATTCATATGCTTTAAAAATGGACACATATGAAAAATACATAGGTCCGGGTTCTTATACAAAACATTTCTTGAAACAGCCTTGAAAACAGCCCTGACCTATGTATTTTTCATATGTGTCCCTTTTTAAAGTGGCAATATGGTCAACCTACATTATATACATGTTATAAATATTTGATGTACCATCAGACTCCAAGGGAGCCACTTCCTCCTCCTTCTCACATGTTACATCAATCTCTGTAAACATAATATGTTGTGTACACATTAAAAACAAATATTATAACATGTGTTACTGGTGCTCAAGGACACACATCAATGTTGCTTTAAAGAGATACTGAACCAAAGTTAGGAATTACATCATTTTGATGGAGCATGCAAATGAAATAAGATTTATAATTATCAATGAGTAATAATTAAATTGTATTGTTTGCATTTTGAAAATATTCACAAAAGCAGAGTACATGGAACATTTAAGAGTTCTCATGTGTGTATCGCTTGATAATTGTTGTCTAAATTTATACTAAATATAAACATGTGCTAGACATGTTCTGAAGCACACAGAGCTTTGAGATCTTAATATTAAATTAATAAAAAATAAATATATATAGATATAATTAGAGGAGTACATTATAAGTTTTATTCAAATGGAATGCTTCATCAGAATCATGATCAGAATGTTTATGAAAAAGACACCTTCAATGACATATAACTGAGTCAATGGACTTACCAGAACCCTACAAAGGCAGGTCACCATCAATGCTGGATCCCTCTGTGCTCGTCACAATAACCAGTTCTATTAATGATATTAAAAAATATTAGTGAACACAGTTTGGACATCACTAAATCACAATAGTCTAAAATATTCTAAATAATATCTTTAGAAATGTGAAGACTAGAGCACTAATATGAACAATAAATGTATTAGTTCATCAAGGTGATTGTAAAGAAAATTATGTCTTTCACATATGTTGGATTTCTTACTATATTTGACAGCCAATTCTTATCATATTAATCAATGGCATATCTAAATATAACTATTGTTCCCTGTTTTAAATATAATACAGACAGACACACAACACTTTGAATAACAACTGGTGACAACTAGAGCCTAATCCATGTGGCACATAGATCCATTTGTGCAATGTACAATAATCTGTTTTAGGACACAACACATATTGATCACAATGCAAGACTTAAGATATATTTAAAACTATGTCATCATGGTGCTGTTAGAATATGGATTAATGAAGACATTTTGTATTTATATTAAAAATAAATATCTTTATTTGACAATGTCACTGTTAATGAATTGTCTAGTCCATATGTTAATGTAATGAATCGGATAGAGCATGCAATTACAATCAAATATTTAATTTCATGCTATCCTCAAGAATATTTAATTATTCTTCTCTCTTAAAGGGACATGAAACTCCAAATTTGTAATTTTATTATTTTTGATGATTCAAATACAGCATGTGATTTTAAACAGCTTTTCAGAGTACTTATTTTATCTAATTTGCTTCATTGTCTTTGAATCTTTTTTTAAAGGAGAAACTATGCACTACTGGGAGTTATCTGAAGACATCTGTTAAACCAATGAAAATAGGCAATTGTGTGCATCAACCAATCAGCAGGTTACTCCCAGTAATGCATTGCTTCTCCTGAACCTTCCTAGATATGTTTTTCAACTAAGGATACCAATAGACTGAAGCAATTTAGATAATAGAAGCAAATTGGAAAGTTGTTTAAAATCACATGTTGTGTCATAAATGAAAAATGTTGGTTTTCATGTCCCTTTAATGATAAGAAGAAAATATCAAAGCATATGAGATGTATATTTATATAATCTGCACATATGTAAAAATGTGTTAGTGTTGTCTAAATGTAGCCAACTACTGTCAAGCACTACCCAGGGGCAAAATACAAAATGGACATGACCCTAAGATTACCTTAAAATGAAGATATCAAGAATCAAAGGAATATCTTCAAATACTCATAAATTGAATTACAATGGAATCCCAACTCTGATTCGTGATTCTTATTTTAAAATAAAAAGAAAATTGAATTAGAGTATCCATATTAATATAGATCAATGTGAATCGATTAGGTAATGTTATGTCCAAGTTTGTAAGACAAAGTTAAATTATAATGAGACATACTATACTCTGACGAACTCGAGGTTCCAGCACCAACATCAGTATCTGTAAAATATTAAATCAGGATTGGATATCATTAATAATAATCAAGCCATTGACACGTACAATCAGATATTATTTTTCAAATTGACAAAGTGAAATAATATTTGTATTCACGTGAGTTCATTTTTTTCAAAATTATTTTATAAATAAAGAGATTATGTACTCTTATTTACAATCTTTTATGTTGTTGACTGTCGCTTTAAGTCATTTTTTGTCTTCTTGCAATTGTTAGACATTGTTCAATTTTTATTTTGATATTGCTAGTATAGCTTTTCTAATTTAGAAGATTGTAAATAAGGATACTGTATTCTTCACATATATACTAATTAACGTATACATTTGACCAACATGTCTAAAGTAATGCCACTGTTACAGCAAACACATGTTCACGTCTCTGCGCAATTATATCTTTCGTGATCATTGCGCACCGTGATTCTGAATTGATTTGGATATAGTAGTGTGATGAGTATAATTTCTAAAGTTTTCAAATATATTTGCAATTCGGTGTATTACGATATTCCAATAGGATATATTTTAAAGATTGAATGATACCAATTGATATTTATAACTTTTGTATGATTCGATATTTAATGTATGAAATGGCGGATGATAGGGATTTCACGGATGCACAATTCCATTTTAGCTCTGTGACGCATATTCTGGAGAGCGCAAGAAACATCATTCCTATTTCATGTGTGACAAATCTAAATTCAGATATCTAAACATCATATGTAACGTGTGTTGTTAGATCTATATAGGTTGAATATATAACTATATACACATTGCTTAAATATACAGTATACTCAATTATTAATATATTATATGAAGTCTGACATTTACCTGGTTCAGATTATCTCCTTCCTTCTCCCAGGTCACCGATTGGAGAAGCTGCTGCACTGGGCTCCGGGTCTTGAGTGTCAGAGCCAGCAGCTGGGGATTGAGAAGAAGTTGAGAAGCGTGCGGATGCAAATTTGCGGGGGAAACGGAGATTGAGGAGGGTGCATAAAGTCTCCTCATAAGCTTGCAGAAAAAGTTTCCGTTGGGGGTGGATCCTGCTTTCTATCCCTCCGACAGGCTTTTACCCACTCCTTCATGAGACGGACTTTATTGCGAAGCCACAACCTCATATTCCTGAATCTCTGCATGATTTGATCCCTGGTCCTCTGGATGTGACACACCGCATTAACATCTTCGGTGATACACACCCAGAGGGCCCTCCTAATACTCAGCTTCATCGACTTCTTCTTATTCCCAAACAGCTGCAGATAAAACTCCCCAACCTTGTCGACCAGTACAACACTTTCTGCCCTTGTGAACCTGGGAGACGTCATGCCTGCCGAGTTTATGTAGAAATATATACAGTACATATCTATATAGTACACCAGCAGGGATTAGAGAAATGACAGAAATGGCAATGTGTAATGGACTTTTATATGGTGAAGAAAACATGATATGCACCATGGGACATGGTATCTGAACATCTGATTGGATAAAATACTGAAATTTTGTTATCATGTCTGTGAGGTCATACTGACTCAAGTTACGTTTGTATGATGAACTCTGATTGGCCGTTCCTTAATGTTTCATGGATTCATATCTTTGTAACTTCCATACACATACCTCCTGGGGGTGCTGTTACTCCATTTGGCATGTAGACTTATTTGTAATTTTTGAGACTGTTATGCGTATATATGTGTGACACATATATAATATACGTAATCCGTTAAATCTTAACATATTGTTTACATTTTAACTCGATTTTATTATAGCAAATATAATCTAGTCACATTAGTAAATGTTTTACACATTTCAATGTTTAATATTGATCAGGTTATTTAATAAAAATATATTTTATTCTAAAAAGTAAACATTGTATGTATTCATTGTTTATTAAAGAAATATCGTGACTAATTGTTAAGTATTGACATTGCTCTATTGAATGTATTTACAATCCCAGCAATGCACATCGATTGTGTGCTAGTGCGTGCAATTAGAATAGAAATTTTAAAGATGCGAATCTCGTGTTGCAAGATACGTTTACCACGTTATATTTAAAAAAAAATGAAATGCGTAATTATTATTTATAATGGACGAAGCTTGGATTAAAATGTTTTATATTTTTAAATTTAAAATCAACGTTTGTTCATTATTATTATAATAAAAGCGAGCTTGTATTTTTGTACTTGTCTGAACTGCTCACATATATTTATTTTTACAATGGTGTCTTCATTTTTAAAGGGACATTACACCCAAATATTTTCTTTCATGATCCCGATAGAGAATACAGTTTTAAACAACATTAAAATTGAACTCTATCTATTTAGCTTAATTCTTTAGATATCCTTTACAGAAGAAATAGCAATGCACATGGTTGAGCCAATCACACAAGGCATCTCTGTGCAGCCACCAATCAGCAGCTACTGAGCATATTTAGATATGTTTTTTTAAAGGAAAGTATATCAAAAGAATGAAGGTAATTATATAATAGAAGTACATTTGAATGTTTAAAATTATATTTTCAATAGGAATCAGGAAAGAAATGTTTTTGGATTAATGTCCCTTTAAAGAGCTGATATGCAATATTTAAATTTATCTAAAGACATCTGTCTAAACATTGTAAATATGCATTGTTGCCCACCCACAAATAAGTAGATATTTCCCAGTAATGCTTTGCTGATCATAAGTCTATGCATCTCGTTTGTGCAAACTTAGGATAACATGAGAATGAAAAGAAAGAGCTGAGCCGGTCCAAGTGGTATATATAAAACGTAGCATTTATTTCACCCAATAGGGTATATTAAAAGTACATAATACTCCACCATAAAAATCTCACACAACAGTGCAAAGTTCAAAAAACAGCTGTGCAAAGCATACGCGTTTCAGCAAAAATCTGTAGTCATAGCTTAACCAAAACAAACACAGTACTGAGTTATATGACCCCAGTAGCACAGCCATTGGATAAAACAATTTTGATAACAGCTGAATTGAACAAATAGTTAATTAAACCCTCTAATCTTACACACACCCTGTGAGGGAGGGACAAAGAGCCCTCTAATAATTTGCGTACCAAAATTTTAAACTTCATTTTAGCAAGTGTTAAGTACATCTGTCTAAACCAATATTTACAAATGTGGTAAATATATTCAATTGTATTACATAACATTAATATAAAATTAAAACGGTATTGGCAAACTGAATAAACCAAGTGAATTACTGGAAATAAATGTTACATCTCAGCTATGTGGCAGATAGAATACAAAATATGTTATTTGTGTGGGAATTGAACTCTCGACCTAGGATCTGAGGGTAGAGAAGTATCCACTAGTCTGTGAAAAAACACTGTTAAAGGTTCTTCATTCCAAAGGTCATGATAAAGCCTTAATATAAATAACCTAGCTTGGTTTAAATATATAAAAGTGTTAATTGAAAAGTTATATGGAAAATGCTAGCATCTTTCAAAGTTGTATTTACTATAAGGAGACCATGGTTAAATGTAATAATGCAGTCAATGGAGGACATAACAAAGCTTAATAATATTATATTTACAAGGTCCTCACCTAGGGATTTCTCTAATCGGTGATGCTTATATTTACTTGACTTAACCACTGTATATGGTACCTAGATCTACATAAAAGGTAATACAATTATGAAAAGATTTAGCTATATAGACTGGGGAAGAATTGAACTCATAACCTTGTGGCCTGTAACGGAAAGGCTTAGTCCCCTAGACCATATTAAAGTTAATACAAATGGGCTAAGGTTGTGTTGTCTTGGATTAGTTCATGTAGTATTACACCTAGATATGGTGGTGGAAGGGGAAATAAGTTAATATTCCAATTGGATACAAAGGGGAACAAATCTAGGTGACACAGGTTAAATAGACATTTTACTTGCAATGAGTTCCAAGTCATGGAATTAGATAGAATGTTAAATTAGGACACACTTGAGAACCTTACTAGACCTGCCAATGATTGATAAGGTTGTATTCAGAGTTAAAGCCCTGTGGAACTCTGGTCTCCAACATGAAGATCCAGTACATCTCATTCCTACTTAGAATTTTACTTTTGTCCCCCCCTCTTTTGGGAAGGATAATCTTATCTATTACCTGCCACCTGAAGGATTCTATGCTCTTGTCATGATGCAGGGCAAAATGTTGGACCAAGGGGGTAGTGGATTTCCCCACTGAAATTGTAGAGAAATGTTCTCTAATTCGAGACCCAACATCTCTGGTAGTTTGTCCAACATATTGCCGTCTGCATAGGACACAGGTGATAAGATAGATAACAAAAGAAGAGTTACAATTCAGGCAGTGATTTATGTCAAAACTTTCCTGAGTAATTTCAGATTTAAAAGATTTGGAAAGTGTAGCATAATCACAGGGTTTGCACTTATTTCTCCCACATTTATACATTCCCAGATGGGTAAGCCATGAGCTTTGTGTAGTTGATACAGATGGTAATTCAGATGGAGAGACCATGTTACCTATGCTCATTCCTCGCCTAAAAGAGGTACGAATACCCTCTTCTACGCAGGGAATTAATTTGTCATCAGCTTTGAGAATGTCAAAATGTTTCTTGATGATACCACAGATTTGTTTGTACTGTCTACTGTGTCCTGTGACAAAAGTAACACCTCTGAATGTATTTTTCACATTACTGCCATCCCGCATGTTACTCAAAAGTTGGTCCCTATTGGGTGAAATAAATGCTACGTTTTATATATACCACTTGGACCGGCTCAGCTCTTTCTTTTCATATTGCTAATATGTCCAGCATTTGAGCCTATCCACCCCTGCAAGGAGTAGAGCCTTTTTGTTTGCCAGAGAGGACCCTTCCTGATTGGAGTTTGCAACAAGCCTCCACAAGCGGACCCTTCGATTGGTGGCATACAGCACTCACCCTGACACGCCCACGTCTTGGCGCTACACAGAGAGGTTTGAAGGGATCAGCGTTTGCCTGCAGAACAAGCAGTGCATTAACCAAGAAGCTTCCAGGAGAGAGAGCTGCTTAGTAAGGAGGACCGCTGGTGAGAGGACCCGGTACAATCCGTTTGGTCCCCAGCAATTGTGAGAATCCAAGAGCCTGTAAGTTTGAGCCTCTGCACATGACTGTCTGCCTTTTCCTTGCCGGTAGCAAGGAGCCCCAACGCCCACGTCTTGGCGGTTCACAGAGGGGAATCTAGGACAACAGCAGGGTAAGACAAGCTTAATGAGCATTTGATATTGGCGATCCTTATACGCCATTATTGTTAAAATCATAAACTGTATGATCACGAACTTCAGCCATAGGCTCCTCCTTCATTATTTACAACATTAAGTCTTTATCTATGGACTTTTATTTAACTAATAACCTATTGTATTTGGCTATACAAATCTCTCTGTTTCCATTATTCTCTGTTTGTTTAACATGAGAATGAACCATATGTGATTATTAAAGTACATTTTTATTTTAGATTCAAATCTGCTCTGTCTGAATCATGGAAAATTAGATTAGTTTGTCATTTCCCTTTCAATAAAAATGAAATAAGCCATCACAAGCTCTAAAACTAAGTTTATTTTTTAAATATGCAGTCATGTGTGAATATGAAAAATATATTTAAATATATGATTTTATATACATATAAAAGGGACAGTAAACCAAAAAGATATTTACTTTAACCCCTTAATGACCGTGGACGTGCAGGGTACGTCCTCAAAAAAAAGGCAGTTAACGCCTGAGAACGTACCCTGCACGTCCTCGGTGTGGAAAGCAGCTGGAAGCGATCCTGCTCGCTTCCAGCTGCTTTCCGGTTATTGCAGTGATGCCTCGATATCGAAGCATTCTGCAATAACCATTTGTAGCCATCCGGTGCAGAGAGAGCCACTCTGTGGCCCTCTCTGCACCGGACATTAACGGCTACGTTCGTTGGTGGGTGGGAGCCGGTGTGGGAGGTGGGTGGCGGCCATCGATGGCCTTTGTGATGCGGAGGGGGGCGGGATCGGGGGCGGGGATGACCGGGGGACGCGCACGGATGCGCGCACGTGCACGGGGAGGCCGGGCGGGCGCGTGCACGGGGAGGGAGCGGGTGGGATCCACTACGCTACAGAAAGTTTTTTTGTTAGAAGTGGGGATCAAAGGGGTTAACATGTTTATTTTGGTGATCGGTTTGGCTGGTGGGGTATTGGACTGTGGGGGGGAAGCTACACTACAGAAACAAATAATAAAAAATAAAAAAAAAACATTTTTATTTGCAAACTGGGTACTGGCAGACAGCTGCCAGTACCCAAGATGGCCCCAATAAGGCAGAGGGGGAGGGTTAGGGAGCTATTTTGGGGGGATCAGGGAGGTTGGGGGCTAAGGGGGGACCCTACATAGCAGCATATGTAAATATGCTTAATAAAAAAAAGGGGGAGGGAAGAGTGCTGTTTGGGAGGGATCAGGGGGTGGGATGTGTCAGGTGGGAGTCTGATCTCTACACTAAAGCTAAAATTAACCCTGCAAGCTCCCTACAAACTACCTAATTAACCCCTTCACTGCTGGCCATAATACACATGTGATGCGCAGCAGCATTTAGCGGCCTTATAATTACCAAAAAGCAACGCCAAAGCCATATATGTCTGCTATTTCTGAACAAAGGGGATCCCAGAGAAGCATTTAAAACCATTTGTGCCATAATTGCACAAGCTGTTTGTAAATAATTTTAGTGAAAAACCTAAAGTTTGAAAAAGTGAACAATTTTTTTTTATTTGATTGCTTTTGGCGGTGAAATGGTGGCATGAAATATACCAAAATGGGCCTAGATCAATACTTGGGGTTGTCTACTACACTACACTAGAGCTAAAATTAACCATAGAAGCTCCCTACATGCTCCCTAATTAACCCATTCACTGCTGGGCATAATACACGTGTGGTGCGCAGTGGCATTTAGCAGCCTTCTAATTACCAAAAAGCAAAGCCAAAGCCATATATGTCTGCTATTTATGAACAAAGGGGATCCCAGAGAAGCATTTACAACCATTTATTCCATAATTTCATGAGTTGTTTGTAAATAATTTCAGTGAGAAACCTAAAGTTTGTGAAAAAATTTGTGAAAAAGTAAAAAAAATTTTTTATTTGATCGCATTCGGCGGTGAAATGGTGGCAAGAAATATACCAAAATGGGCCTAGATCAATACTTTGGGATGTCTTCTAAAAAAAATATATATACATGTCAATGGATATTCAGAGATTCCTGAAAGATATTAGTGTCCCAATGTAACTAGCGCTAATTTTGAAAAAAAAGTGGTTTGGAAATGGCAAAGTGCTACTTGTATTTATGGCCCTATAACTTGCAAAAAAAAGCAAAGAACATGTAAACATTGGGTATTTCTAAACTCAGGACAAAATTTAGAAACTATTTAGCATGGGTGTTTTTTGGTGGTTGTAGATGTGTAACAGATTTTGGGGGTCAAAGTTAGAAAAAGTGTGTTTTTTTCCATTTTTTCCTCATATTTTATAATATTTTTTATAGTAAATTATAAGATATGATGAAAATAATGGTATATTTTGAAAGTCCATTTAATGGCGAGAAAAACGGTATATAATATGTGTGGGTACAGTAAATGAGTAAGAGGAAAATTACAGCTAAACACAAACACCGCAAAAATGTAAAAATAGCCTTGGTCCCAAACGGACAGAAAATGGAAAAGTGCTGTGGTCATTAAGGGGTTAATACACTACTAATTATTGCATATTTGATCCTGTTATATGAATATACATTTGACCTGTGTGAGAACCTTGTTTGTAAAATGTCCACTTATCTCCATCCTTTGATGGAGCTTTTAAATGATTCAGTGCAGACTCTTAAAGGGACAGTATACTATAATATTTTAAGAAATTAATGTGTTTACAATTCCTTATTATTTTATTATCAGCAGAGTATATAATGCATGAAATTAAATTGTTCATGTTGGTCTATGAATTATTATTGGAAAGCGAAAACTTCAAATATGTGTATTATCTTGGATAGATAGTCTGATCTCCTAACTTATTATATCTGCCAAACAATCAACATAAAACATGTACTGTATGCCCAACTGTGAGTGAAATATCTTACAATGGCTGTATTTATCCAGCTTTGTCTTAAGGACAAAACCATTAGGAATAGGTGGAGATAACATTTGAGAAATAAACTAAATTAAAATCAAGGGTAACAGAAATACTTCTAGAAATTTGATACACTCCAACAGGTAAAGAGTATAATTGTGAGAAATTGTATTTTGATATATCTATAGTTAACTGACCCTTCAAATGACTCCACTAGAGTTAAAAGTCATCATCAATATGGCATACAATAACTAGCTTGGTATAAATGTGAAATTAACTTACGTTTTCTTTAAAGATAATTTAATCTACCTAGATTACCTTTCAAATAATGAAACCATAATAAATAATCTATATTTATTTTAAGAATGTTTTTTGGTACCTAAGAAAAATTATAGATATTAGAATGTAAATATAACATTAAACTACACTGTCACTTTAATGTAACAAGCTAAACACTTTCATTTCTTAAAAGTGAAATAAGCAAAGTTGTTATGTATAATTTATACTGCATATCCTCGTAATAAACATTTTATGATTTTGACATCTCTAAATCACACAACCAAATCATAGACGGATGTATCTAACTCCACCTTAACTTTTGTAAGATACTTGACTTTAACATTATCTGGTTAAGCTGTGTTGATATTTTTTCATTCAATAAATTAATCAAAATTAGTATATTTGATATCAGACATGTGCTTGTAAAATAGATACTTTAACAGTCATGGGACTAATATTTTGTTTACATGTCAGAATATTAGATGGATGTATTTCTTCTTATCTTGCTGTGATAGAGATATGTATCAAATAATATGTATTTCAATAAATAAAATATAAAAATATAGTATGTAAAGAAATGTATTTAAAAAAAAATATTCAATATTAGTTTTGGAATTCATCAAAAATGAAAATCTATGAAAAAGAAAGAAAAAAAACTTAAAAACATCAATCAATTAGGTTATTTAATGAACACATGACTAACAAAATGTAAATTCCTCTTCTGTCTATGCTCTAACATGTATTGTTTGTCTTGATATTAAAGACAGGTTCAGACTGGAGATCTATATCTATCCATCTATCTACACATAATTTGAAATTAATCACATTAAATTGTCTAATCAAGAGTTGACTTACACATATTAGCATTTAAAATTAGACAAAATAATGCATTATATCAAATTTTGAAAAAATAAAATTATTCTATTGTATGAGGGACATAATTAAATGTAATATTTCATGTCCCTTCAAATAATAATATACCTAAATGTCAACTATAAAATGTATCCCTTTATCTGTCTGATTGCTCACAATCTGAGTCCTCTCTAGCACAAAGTAGGGGTAATGTATATAAAATAAACTTATTCTAAAATAGGACATGTATATATTATGAATTATTTGAACATTATTCCTCTTATGATTCTTAAATAGGATGCATTGTGCAAACTAACCTGGATGTATGGTCTTTGAAAGGCAATTCTATTCAAAATATCAGTTTATCTTCATTATGTGTCCTATTCATCATTTTCAAAATAGAGGATTGTGAAATACCATCAAAAAAAAATTATGAACCATAAGTATTTCCCATAGGATGCATCCTGCATCCCCAGTCTTGTTCCAGAGAATTGTACCAACTTGTACCATGTGAAAGTGTCTTTGTATGTTTTTCGAAGTCAGCACAGTTGAAAGACAATGCCACAGACATGATCACATTGGTATTCTTCACTTTCAGTCTGGGATTCTTCACTTTCAGTCTGTAGATGAAGTCATCTCCCTAATGGAAAATAAAGTGTAAAGAAAATCATTAATAAAAATGTGTGACTTGGTTCTGCATCCCCCCCCCCCCAACCATTTCCTAAACTATTTAGATTAATAGCTTTCTAAGCGTATGTAGCATCTTTTGTGTTATGTTCTATCAATCAAGTGTGAAGCTGAGTCATATACATTGTGCAGACTTAGCCTCTTATGTATGACTTTAGCAATACTATGTGCTTCAGAGTATCCCTTTCTGACTATCTAAAAATCTAATAATGTGTAAACTAAATAATACATTTAAAATGGTATGCCATATGATGGATCATTGTGCAAAATCCCCCCCCCCCAAGCCATACATTGTGTATACTTAGCATCTGATGTTGTCTTTGAAAATTAGGTGGCAAAGTCATTACAGGAGCCAATGCCAGAATCATCTGATGTATAAATTACATTTGATAAGAAAAATATAAAATTATATTTTGATATAATCATTTGTTGAACAATCCTAACATGTTTGCACAATTCTCTACTTCTCATTTCCCTAAAATTCACACATATTCGGAATACTCCTATATAACTTCTAGTATTTACTGTCTGAAGTTGCGGTTGATGATGTTTGCTCTGACATTGAGTCCCTCATCCCAGAATGGCCCCTCTAGAAATGGATTGTCCTCCTCATCTTGGAGGAGGGCTCGGGGCGCCTGGACGGCCTGTAGCATACCAGCCCGCTGAGCTATGTTATGAATGACACTGCAGGCTATAACGATCTTCACCACCTTCCTAGGGCTGTATTGGAGGGCTCCTCTAGACCTGTCCAGGCATCTTATTGAGGAGCCCAAATATCCACTCCACTACAGCCCTAGTCCGCTTGTGCGCCCGATTGTAGCACTCCTGGGCCTCGTCTGCGGGGTTACGCAACGGCGTAATGAGCCAAGGCCGGCTCATGTAACCCGAATCACCTATAAATAATGAACATAACAAAATGTCAAATATTACAAACTTTGTAAAAATTATTATATTAAAATACATTTAAATAAGATACAATGCATTTGTGTACACGAAAATCGCATTAACTAGACATTTGCTGAAAGAGAAAGAAATGGTTAAATTGCATCCTATAGCTGCACATTTAAGCTAGGACATGCTACATATCTGTTTGGAGCTAAAACTAGTCATTTTCTGAAAGAAATACATGGTTAAATTGCATCCTATAGCTGCACATTTAAGCTAGGACCTGCTACATATGCATTTTTTGCATAAACTAGACATTTGCAGAAAGAGAAAGGAATTTTTAAATCGCATCCTATAACTGCACATTTAATCTAGGACATGCTACATATCTGTTTGGAGCTAAAACTAGGCATTTGCTGAAAGAGAAATACATGGTAAAATCGCATCCTATAGCTGCACATTTAAGCTAGGACATGCTACATATGCGTTTTTCGCATAAACTAGACATTTGCTGAAAGAGAAAGAAATGGTTAAATCGCATCTTATAGCTGCACATTTAAGCTAAGACATGCTACATATCTGTTTGGAGCTAAAACTAGACATTTGTTAAAAGAGAAATACATGGTTAAATCGCACCCTATAGCTGCACATTTAAGCTAGGACATGCTACATATCTGTTTGGAGCTAAAATTAGACATTTGCTGAAAGGGAAATACATGGTTAACTCGCATCCTATAGCTGCACATTTAAGCTAGGACATGCTACATATCTGTTTGGAGCTAAAACTAGACATATTGCTGAAGGAGAAATAAATGGTTAAATCGCATCCGATAGCTGCACATTTAAGCTAGGAGATGCTACATATCTGTTTGGAGCTAAAACTAGAAATTTGCTGAAAGAAAAATACATGGTTAAATTGCATACTATAGCTGCACATTTTGCACATTACACAACTGTTTGCGAACATTACAGTGGCAATTGTCTAACTTATGAACCATGCTGGGCACAAGTACTCACCAACGAGCCACCCATCGGGAAACTGTCTGCCCTCAAACTGCTGCAAGAGTAAGGACTGCCTGAGGATACGGGCATCATGACAAGCCCCGCCGAAATTCGCGCACACATTCATAATCCTCATCCGTGCATCACAAACGAACTGCACGTTCAGACTATGAAAGTGTTTGCGATTTTGGAAGGGCTGGTCATCTGCTGGAGCACGCAGCGCAATGTGGGTGCAATCTATTGCTCCCAACTCATTGGGCATTCAAGCTATTGCAAAGAATTCCCTCTTCAGGCTACTCAAATCGCCATCATTTTGAGGGAATCCTATGTAAAGTTTACAAACTCGTACCATTTCATCCAGAAAACGGTCAAAAAACACAGAGAAGGTATCCTGAGACAGGCCATGCATGTACCCCTCTCCGGAATGAAAACTTCCGGAGGCCAGTACGTGTATGCAACTTAGAATCTTGGTCATGCCAGGGATTGCAGTCTGGATACATTTACGTGGCTCCAGATGAGGTTTAAGTACTTCATAAAGGCCCATGAGTTGCTCTTGATTGAGGTTATACTCAAAGTCACTCATGTTATCCAAGGTGGGCCTCACCCTTTCAACACGAGGACCTCTAATCAGACGTTTCCTACGCCTCTCTTAGAGACGCCAAGCACGCCTGATTCTGTTGTACACAATTCGTGCAACAGCACCTGCACCAACTAACTGGGGATCATCCATATTTGCCAAGCCAAACAGCACAAAGTCAAACAGCAGAGCAAACACACAAGAAGTAACAAGGTATGCAAAAACACAAAAGCGATTTGATACAATGTCGATCAGAAGGGACGCTTTGGCCATGTTGTTTGGGGGATTTATAGTGCAATATGTCCAATGGTAGCGTGTTCGTAATGATTGCTGATTGTATACACTTGATTGTATCTGAGCGGCACGAATGCTTTCAAAGTAGGCGGATTTTCTTGTGTTTGATGAAATTTATTTTCCCACCAATGAATCGTAATGTGAAAGTGTAAAATGTAACATATACAGTGCACCTTCGTAATGTTTGTTCATATGCGTAATAAATACTTATTAAACGTGATGTTATATTAAAAACCACAGGTCCACGCTAACATGATTGAAAGTGCATACTTGTGTATAATGTGTGCATAGACATGGCATAGAATCTGATCGATCAATGTTGCTGCAATATTGTTGACAAACGATAAAGTAACGGCTGACAGCTATAATATTATATATATAAGTGATTGGCGAGATCTCAATATTTTACGTGTCCCATTGAAATCGCAATAATAATGAAGATCTTCGAACCCTCTTGTTTACGTATATGTAGTATTGAGTGAGAAACTTGATGAAAGGGGCGGTACAGTCCCAATGCTATAATCTGTATGGTTGAATCTTAGAATAGTTATCATATTAGCAACATGCCTGTCTAGCTTCCAAATCTTCATTCTCTTGTTGTATTTTGTAACGTTCTTATTGTGTGATTATTAAAAAGATAAATGTGTGCTTTGTTGTTGTGTGATGTGTGTTATGTACATATACGTATGTATGGTGATTCTCTCCCACATATGCTGATTTATATAAAGCAGTATAGCATTGTTGTTCCTTCCAAAAAAGTGACAACTCTAATATGTTCTAATGATATGTTATTATTTTACTTAATTCCTAATGGTATATTATGAGTAAATTGTGATGTTAAAGGGACACTAAATCCATAATTGATCTTTCATGATTCTGAGAGAGAATCCAATGTTAAACAACCTTCCAATGTAGTTGTATGATGTAAATGTGTTCATTGTTTATATCTGTTTTTTTAAATAAATATCAATGCACATGCATGAGTCAATAACAAAAGGCACGTATGTGCATCCATCAATCATCATCTGGTGAGCCTATCTAGATATGCTGTTCATCCAAGCATATGAGTTGAATAAATGAAATGCTATAATAGACGTAAATGAAACGAGTTTACAATTGACTACTGTTTGTGAATAATGAAATCTTAAAAAATATTTTTTCTGTCCGTTTAAATATGGTTTAATTTTGGAAACCGATTTCATATTGGTGATGATAGAATTGATGGTGATTTATAGTTTTTGTAATGTAATTTCATAAAAGAATTTGATGTTGTATTGATATTTACACAAGTAAAACCCTTAACTCCAGTGGGAAATAGTAATTTCTTGATCTATTTGTCATAGCGGGACCAACGCAAGAATGAATGAATTAGCGGCACAACTCTAACACTGTTATTACAAGTTTTAAAGTCTAACGCCTAGATTTAGAGTTCTGCGTTAGCCGTCAAAAGCAGCGTTAAGGGCTCCCAAAGCTGCTTTTTACCGCCCGGTGGTATTTAGAGTCAGTCAGGAAAGGGTCTAACGCTCACTTTCCAGCCGTGACTTTTCCATACCGCAGATCCCCTTACGCCAATTGCGTATCCTATCTTTTCAATGGGGTCTTCCTAACACCGGTATTTAGAGTCTTGGCTGAAGTGAGCGGTACACCCTCTACCGACAAGACTCCAGCCGCAGAAAAAAGTCAGGAGTTAAGAGCTTTATGGGCTAACGCCGGTTCATAAAGCTCTTAACTACTGTGCTCTAAAGTACACTAACACCCATAAACTACCTATGTACCCCTAAACCGAGGCCCCCCACATCGCCGCCACTCTAATACATTTTTTTAACCCCTAATCTGCCGACCGCACACCTACATTACCCCTATGTACCCCTAATCTGCTGCCCCTAACATCGCCGACACCTACATAATATTTATTAACCCCTAATCTGCCCCCCCAATGTCGCTGCTACCTTACCTACACTTATTAACCCCTAATCTGCCGGACCTAGCCGCTACTCTAATAAATGTATTAACCCCTAAACCGTCTCACTCCCGCCTCAAAAACCCTATAATAAATATTATTAACTGCTAATCTGCCCTCACTAACATCGCTGACACCTAACTTCAAGTATTAACCCCTAATCTGCCGACCAGACTTCGCCGCTACTCTAATAAATGTATTAACCCCTAAAGCTAAGTCTAACCCTAACACCCCCCTAAGTTAAATATATTTTTTCTTTGACAGCTCTATTCCGATCAGCCAATAGAATGCAAGCTCAATCTGATTGGCTGATTGGATCAGCCAATCCGATTGAACTTGAATCTGATTGGCTGATTCAATCAGCCAATCAGATTTTTCCTACCTTAATTCCGATTGGCTGATAGAATCCTATCAGCCAATCAGAATTTGAGGGACGCCATCTTGGATGATGTCATTTAAAGGAACCTTCATTCTGTGTTAGGACGTCGGAAGAACTGTTTCAAGATGGACCCGCTTCGCTCCGGATGGAAGAAGATAGAAGATGCCGCCTGGATGAAGACTTCGGACCCTCTGGAGGACCTCTTCTGGCCGGATAGGATGAAGACTTCGGACCCTCTGGAGGACCTCTTCTGGCCGGATAGGATGAAGACTTCGGACCCTCTTCTGGACAGATCGGATGGTACCCGGCTGGGTGAAGACAAGGTAGGAAGATCTTCAGGGGCTTAGTGTTAGGTTTTTTAAGGGGGGTTTGGGTGGGTTAGATTAGGGGTATGTGGGTGGTGGGTTGTAATGTTGGGGGAGGGTATTGTATATATTTTTTTACAGGCAAAAGAGCTGATTTCTTCAGGGCATGCCCCGCAAAAAGCACTTTTAAAGGCTGGTAAGGTAAAAGAGCTGTTAACTATTTTAATTTAGATTAGGGTAGGGAATTTTTTTTATTTTGGGGGGCTTTGTTATTTTATTAGGGGGCTTAGAGTAGGTGTAATTAGCTTAAAATTCTTGTAATCTTTTTTTGTAATTTAGTTTAGTTGATTTAATTGTAGGTAATTGTAGGTAGTTTAGTTAATTTATTTATTGATAGTGTAGTGTTAGGTTTAATTGTAACTTAGGTTAGGATTTATTTTACAGGTAATTTTGTAATTATTTTAACTAGGTAACTATTAAATAGTTAATAACTATTTAATAGCTATTGTACCTAGTTAAAATAAATAAAAAGTTACCTGTAAAATAAATATAAATCCTAAAATAGCTACAATATAATTATTCGTTATATTGTATCTATATTAGGGTTTATTTTACAGGTAAGTATTTAGTTTTAAATAGGAATACTTTAGTTAATAAGATTTCATTTATTTCGTTAGATAAAAATTATATTTAACTTAGGGGGGTGTTAGGGTTAGGGTTAGGGTTAGACTTAGCTTTAGGGGTTAATACATTTATTAGAGTAGCGGAGAGGTCCGGTCGGCAGATTAGGGGTTAATACTTGAAGTTAGGTGTCGCCAATGTTAGGGAGGGCAGATTAGGGGTTAATACTATTTATTATAGGGATTGCGAGGCGGGAGTGCGGCGGTTTAGGGGTTAATACATTTATTATAGTGGCGGCGAGGTCCGGTCAGCAGATTACGGGTTAATAAGTGTAGGTAGGTAGCAGCGACGTTGGGGGGGGCAGATTAGGGGTTAATAAATATAATATAGGTGTCGGCGATGTTAGGGGCAGCAGATTAGGGGTACATAGGTATAATTTAGGTTGCGGCGGTGTCCGGAGCGGCAGATTAGGGGTTAATAATAAAATGCAGGGGTCAGCTATAGCGTGGGCGGCAGATTAGGGGTTAATAAGTGTAAGGTTAGGGGTGTTTAGACTCGGGGTACATGTTAGGGTGTTAGGTGCAGACTTAGAAAGTTTTTCCCCATAGGAAACAATGGGGCTGCGTTAGGAGCTTAACGCTGCTTTTTTGCAGGTGTTAGGTTTTTTTTGAGCCCAAAGTGCCCCATTGTTTCCTATGGGGGAATCGTGCACAAGCACGTTTTTCCAGCTAGCCGCTACCGTAAGCAACGCTGGTATTGAGAGTTGAAGTGGCGGTAAATATGCCTCTACGCTCCCTTTTTGGAGCCTAACGCAGCCCTTCAGAGAACTCTAAATACCAGCGTTATTTAAAAGGTGCGGGGGGAAAAAACATGCGTAGCTAACGCACCCCTTTGGCCGCAAAACTCTAAATCTAGGCGTTAAAATTTTGCAGGCGTTAAGTAAATCTACTGGTCACGTGCACGAGCATTTATTCACCATAGAAGTCAATGGAGGAGAGAAATTTCAAGAGAAATAAAACCCAACACTTGTGTTGAGCATAAAGTGAGTGACGTCATGTCCTTCTGTGAAAAAGTAGCCAAATAGTGTTAATTTCATAATAAACTAATGTTTTCTGTAGGTAATGTGCTGTATATTGTTTGTATGTATCGATTTGTGCATATATGTGATAATATTTGTAGTTAGATGAGTGTATGTTCCCGTATGTCTATGTAAGTCAATGTAAAATGGGTTTGTGTGCATTTTTTTCCAAACACCCAAGATTTCGTAACTTTGATCCGTTATATTTTGACATGAAAAATTTGAATTTAAAAATTAAATATTGTACAGTGTTTGTATGAGTGTAAGTGTACTTTGTGTAATGTTTTTGAGGTGATTCGTGGATGTTTTTGTTATCGGTATATCATTAACTACTGAGTCTGGGTGAGCGTTATGGATTTGAGCGTAAATGTGGATATTTGTGGCGCAATGGAAACTTGTAATAGCAGCGTTAGGGAAAATGAAGCGTTATGGCCCATAATGATGATATTTGAGTCATAACGCCCAACTCGTAATCTGGCTGATTGTTATTTATTATATTTGGTTATAATTTATTGGAGAGATCCGTTAGTGGATTAGTGCTGATTCACTTTCTTGTTTTATGTACTATTCATCATTTAAAAGGATTTTATCTATAAAAAAAAAAATCTCCTTAATTTTTGCAGTGTCCATTTCTTCCTGTCACAACCCTACAAGGAACCTGAGATCTCTACAGGGCATATCTAGTTTGATGTCATAAATTTTCTAGAGTAACTTGAGCTGGTTTACTATTCAGATAATGCTAGAGAGAAAGTAAGTCTGTTTTGCTCATGCTCAGAAGAGGCAGAATGCAGCTTAAAGGGACGCTGAACCCATTTTTTTTTTCATGATTCAGATAGAGCATGCAATTTTAAGCAACTTTCTAATTTACTCCTATTATCACATTTTCTTCATTCTCTTACTATCTTTATTTGAAAAGCAAGAATGTAAGTTTAGAAGCTGGCCCATTTTTGGTTCACAACCTGGATTGTGCTTAATGATTGGTGGCTAAATGCACCTACCAATAAACAAGTGCTGTCCAGGGTCTGAACCAAACATTGGCTGGCTCCTTAGCTTAGATGCCTTCTTTTTCAAATAAAGATAGCAAGAGAATGAAGAAAACTTAATAATAGGTGTAAATTAGAAAGTTGCTTAAAATTGCATGCTCTGGGGCCTATCTATCAAGCTCCGAACGGAGCTTGAAGGCCCGTGTCAAGGCGAGTCTTGTGGAGTAGTTGCTCTGATGAGGCGGACAGAAATAACCATAATTCAACCCGATCGAATACGATCGGGTTGATTGACACCCTCACTCTTGTGAGCTGCATGAAAGAAAACATTTGGGTTTAGTATCCCTTTAACTTCAAAAAATGTTTCCCTGAGGGCAGTAGCTACAATGAGAAATTCTAAGTGATCATATTGCAAGAAAAATTTGTTTGCTGTTTTTTTACACAATCTGTTTGTTTTCATGTTTATTTGTATTTAACATATGTGTTTGTTTTTTTACTAAAGGAGCTCTGTTTCATATCTCTGTAATAACAATAGTTCTGCAAGTCCAAGTGAAAGTTACTGTCAAAAGTGCCCTTCAGCTCTTTGCTCAAGCTGTCCTCCGTGATTTTATAATTAGGAGTAAGCAGTTCTGCCAATACAAGCTTCTTTATGCCAGCTCTCACAAACACTGAGCCCACGCGCAGTAGCTTTATCCTGTACAGGACATGGGAATGTAAGCAGAGAATCATTCATATGTCATAGAGATTCACCGTATACACTCCAGTGTCTTGTGACTGCGAGGGAAGTTACAACACTTATGTTGCGTCTTTTTCATGATCACACAAAGTAAAAACAGTTGGGGCATTCAGGGGATGGCTGTAAGTAGCACAATATAAAGTTTGCAGATAAAGCAGGGTTCATTGATACACAGTACACCCCATAAGAAGCCTAGTTAAATCTATGTTCCTGCTCTGCTGTGGACAGTTAGGGACAAAAGTAGATTATTTTGTGGTTTCATCTAAATAATTACACAGAATGTTGCCAGGTCAGGTACATTTTCTAAATATAATCTCTTAATGGCATGGACGTACCCTGCCCTGTATGTTGCATGTTCTTAAAGGGACAGTCTACACCAGAATATTTATTGTTTTAAAAGATAGATAATCCCTTTATTACCCATTCCCTGGTTTTGCATAACCAACACAGTTATATTAATAGACTTTATACCTCTGTGATTATCTTGTTTCTAAACCCCTACAAACTGCCTCTTATTTCAGTTCATTTGACAGACTTGCATTTTAGCCAATCAGTGCGGGTTCCTAGGAACTCCACGTGTGTGAGCACAGTGTTATCTATATGAAACACATGAACTAACACCCTCTAGTGGTGAAAAACTTTAAAAATGCCCTGAGCTAAGAGGCGGCCTTCAAGGCCTTAGAAATTAGCATATGAACCTCCTAGATTAAACTTTCAACTAAGAATACTAAGCGAACAAAGCAAAATTGGTGATAGAAGTAAATTGGAAAATTGTTTAAAATGAAATGCCCTATTTGAATAATGAAAGTTTGTTTTGGACTAGACTGTCCCTTTAAGGGGTCTTTGGCTCTGTGATAGTACGGGTCTTGCAAAAGCTGTGAGGTGCGCTATTACCACATGCCTCACTCCAGGTGGCATTGGGCTATACTGTCAGTGAGAGCCGTGCTATTTAATCCCTTCAGCTGATTAACAGGGTACTTCATATGTTGTAAAAAGGTTAAATGGACATTGAAGTGAAAAATATTTAAAGGTACAGTAAAGTCAAAATTAAATATTCATGATCCAGATAAAGTATGACATTTTAAACAACATTCTCATTATTTTTTATTAACTAATTTGCTTCCTTTTTTCAATCATAAACCTAGGTAGGATGGTAGGAGCTTAGGAGTGTGCACATGTATATAGTAGTCTATGGCAGCAGTGTTTGTAACTATGTATAACATTGCAATAAAAAATGTTACAAACACGCTCCTGAGTTCACCTATGACTGCTCTTTAACAAAGGATATAAAAAAAGCTCAGCGAAATTGATAACAGAAGTAAATTGAAAAGTTGTCTAAAATGTCATATTCTATCCAATCCATTTTAAGTTTCATTTTGACTTTACTATCCCTTTAACATCCATACTAAGTGCACTATTTAAATGTTTAAATTTTTATTGCCTGAAAAAATATGAAGCAAAAGCAATTTAAATTGTAACAGTAATACCAGTATCAGTTGCGCACTTTTAACTAATGCCCATTGACTTATACGTACTTAGGGGCCGATTTGTCAAGTGTCTGGCGGACATGATCAGCTGTAGCGAATCATGTCCTCCAGACATCGATAAATGCAGACAGCCTTTGCTGTCTGCATTTATCATTGCGCAAGAAGTTCTAGTGAACTGCTTGTGCAATGCCGCCCCCTGCGGCCAATCGGACCCTAGCAGGGGGTGTCAATCAACCCGATCGTATGAGATTGGGCGGATTGATATCCGCCGCCTCAGAGGAGGCGTACCAGTTAAGGAGCAGCTGTCTTAAGACCGCTGCTTCTTAACTCCTGTTTACGGCGAGGGGTATACGACCCATTTGGGCCGTGATAAATCGCCCCCTAACTATTAACTCTCAATCAAATCATGAACATTAGTTTATAGTACCTGGTAACCAATGAGAGTAATTACAGGAGAATCATGTTTTAAAGGGTCATTTGTGGTTTTGATATAAATAGATACACTCTGTTTAAAATTGCAAAAAAATTGGTGTACTTCAGATTCTGCAGATAATGGATCTCTGTAAACAATTGTCTGTGTATATGACTGGTACCAAATGCAGATGGTGGGATTTTAGGAATTTTTGGCTTAAAGGGATATGAAACACACAAAAAATGATTTTGAGATTCAGACAGAGCATACAATTTAAAAAAAAAAGTTTCCAATGTACTTTTATTATCATGATATTCTGTGTTGAAGGGATACCTAGGTAGACATCTGGAGCGCTACATGGCAGGAAATAGTTCTGCCATCTAGTGATCTTGCAAATGGATAGCATTCTTGCAGATCTGCTTCCATATAGTGCTCCAGAAATGGGCCAGCTCCTGAGTATACATCCCTGCTTTTCAACAAAAGATATCAAGAGTACAAAGAAAAATTATAATAGAAGTAAATTAGAAAGCATGCTCTATATAAATCATGAAAGAAAACGTTTGGGTTTCATCTCCCTTTAAGATACTTTGGGAACCCTGTTTTTTATGGTATCATAATGAGCAAGCAGGTATTCAGTCTTGCCCATTTATCCAGTAACTTCTATGCAAATAAAGGGGCTTAAAAGTGTACACAAACTAATATTAGTGATTTGCAAAATAGCGCTCATCTGCAATGCTGAATTCCACTGGGGGTATGTGCGCCCCTGTCCGCCTCAGCTTGATAAATCGCCCCCATAGCATCTAGCATATTCTGGTGTCGCTGTTTGGTTTACTGGATTTAAACACAGCTATTTATGAGTCTCCGGTGTGCCCCCAGAGCTGTGAGTTTGCAAGTGGCTTAAGAGTTCAATCCAAATCAGTATAAGGCTCAAGCGCTAAGCCGACGGAGCACAAAAATCTATTCAAGTGGTGGAGTTTCCCATTTAGTTCTGTGTTATACTATTGCAATGAAACTTAAAGGGACATGAAACCCAAATATTTTCTTTATGATTTAGATAGAACATGTGATTTTAAACAACCTTCCAATTTACTTCTATTATCTAATTTGTTTTGTTCTTTTGGTATCCTTTGTTGAAAAAGTAGCAATGCACTACTGGTTTCTAACTGAACACATGAGTAAGCCAATGACAATCGGTATATATATGCAGCCACCAATCAGCAGCTAGAACCTAGGTTCTTTGCTGCTCCTGAACTTTCCTAGATAAACCTTTCAGGAAAGGATAATAAGAGAAGGAAGCAAATTAAATAATAAATGTGAATTGGAAAGTTGTTTAAAATTGTATGATCTCTCAGAATCACGTAAGAAAAATTCTGGGTTTCATGTCCCGTTAAGCATAAAATGCTTCAGTCATACATAAACCTTTAACCCCTTTCCCTGCCCCACCCCTTGTGTTATACCATATCCCTTTAATTCTACCACAAAAGCCTTTTTTTCATTAATAAACAGTATACTATAAAATTGTTTTTCCCTTAATGTGTTTCCAATTACTTTTTTTTACCAGCTGCAGAGTATAAAATGTATGAGATTTGTTTTTTAAGGCTTATTTGTGTATATGAATGAGCTGATTTTGTGTTTTGAAGCCACAACCTAATAAAATGGGTTGAGCTTGCAGGTATAGTCAGATCTCATTACTTTATCACATTGTGTACATATACCTGCTTCTTTATCTTATATCTGTCCATAAAACAATCACCAATACTTGGAGAGAGCAATGGAAAATTAACATTTTATTACCTTATCTCTTCAATAACCCACTAGGAGTGTAATTTCTTCTACAGTCTGTGTTAATACAGCTTGGCCTTGAGGCCAAAAACTTTCAGGATGGGTGGGGATACCACAGGCTAAATAAACTATTTCAAATGTCAATATAAGGGTAATGCAAATACTTGTAAACAATTTAATACACCCCAGCAGGTAAAGTGGGTCATTGGGAACAAATTAAAGGGGAGACATTTTTTGAGTAAACTGTTCCTTTAAGTCTAAATATAACTTAAATAATGTATTTCCATGGTATTTTCAAAGTTCTGGCCATGTTAAGATGCTTCGGTTAAAATTTTAAACCATCCACTTTTAATACTAGATTGCTCATCATTATTAGTGAGAGTCCGTGCTCTAGCTAACACAACATGTGCTATCAGTTGCTATCCACCTGGGGGTCGATCCGATAAAAATCGTCGCCCGCAAAAGCCGGCGACGCCAATAATTGCGCGGATTTGGTATCCTATATACGGCGTAAGCTAGAAGTTACGCGTGTATATTTCTGCCGTCGCCCGCAGTTTTTTGGGCCATAGGCAGGTATACCAAACCCGCGCAGTTTGGTATCCAATATGCAGCGTAAGGACTTAAGTGGCGAAAATGGAGAAAACTTACTCCATTTTCACCTCGCCACAAAAAGCAGCCGTAAGAAGCCTTACGCTGACTATTGGAGCCCCGTAACTCCCTAAACTAACTAGAAAATAAACCTAACACCTAACGCATGCGCAATGTCTATCTCCCTGTCAACCGCGATCTGCTAAAATAAACCTAACACCTAACGCATGCGCAATGTCTATCTCCCTGTCAACCGCGATCCCCCCCCCCCCCCCGAAATCCCTAATAAAGTTATTACCCCCTAAACCGCCGCTCCCGGACCCCGCCGCCATCTACATAAACTAACCCCCTACTGTGAGCCTCTAAAACCGCCGCCATCTACCTTATCTATCCCCTAATCTGACCCCTTACACCGCCGCCACCTATATAAAAATTATTAACCCCTAATCTAATCCCCCTATACCGCCGCCAGCTATATTAATATTATTAACCCCTAATGTAAGCCCCTTACACCGCCGCCATCTCTATTAAAATGATTAACCCCTAATTTAATCTACCTACCCCGCCGCCAGCTATATTATCTATATTAACCCTAAGTATATTATAGTTAATATAGTTATTACATTATATATATTAACTATATTAACCCTAATTATATTAGGGTTAATATAGTTACTATAGTATTTATATTAACTATATTAACTCTATCTAACACTAACACCCCTAACTATATTTATATTAAATTAATCTAATTAATTTATAAACTAAAATATTCCTATTTAAATCTAAATACTTACCTATAAAATAAACCCTAAGATAGCTACAATATAATTAATAATTACATTGTAGCTATGTTAGGGTTAATATTTATTTTACAGGTAAATAGTTAATTATTTTAACTAGGTATAATAGATATTAAATAGTTATTAACTATTTAATATCTACCTAGTTAAAATAATTACCCAATTACCTGTAAAATAAATCCTAACCTAAGTTATAAATACACCTACACTATCAATAAATTAAATAAACTACAAACATCTATCTAAAAATACAATTAAATTAACTAAACTAAATTACAAAAAAAAACAAACACTAAATTACAAAAAATAAAAAAAAGATTACAAGATTTTTAAGCTAATTACACCTATTCTAAGCCCCCTAATAAAATAATAAACCCCCAAAATAAAAAAAATTCCCTGCCCTATTCTAAATTAAACAAATTTCAAAGCTCTTTACCTTACCAGCCCTTAAAAGGGCCTTTTGTGGGGCATGCCCCAAAGAATTCAGCTCTTTTGCATTCAACAAATACAATCCCCCCCCCCCATTACAACCCACCACCCACATACCCCTATTCTAAACCCACCCAAACCCCCCTTAAAAAAGCCTAACACTACCCCCCTGAAGATCTCCCTACCTTGTCTTCACCACACCGGGCCGAACTCCTGATCCGATCCGGGCGATGTCGTCCTCCAAGCGGCAAAGAAGAATTCTTCCTCCGGCGATGTCATCCTCCAAGCGGCAAAGAAGAATTCTTCCTCCGGCGACGTCTTCCTCCAAGCGGCAGCAAAGTCTTCATTCTTCCGGCGGCATCTTCAATCTTCTTTCTTCGCTCCGCCGCCGCGGAGCATCCATCCCGGCCGACTGCTAAACTTGGAATGAGGTACCTTTAAATGACGTCATCCAAGATGGCGTCCGCCGAATTCCGATTGGCTGATAGGATTCTATCAGCCAATCGGAATTAAGTTAAAAAAATCTGATTGGCTGATTGAATCAGCCAATCAGATTCAAGTTCAATCCGATTGGCTGATCCAATCAGCCAATCAGATTGAGCTCGCATTCTATTGGCTGATCGGAACAGCCAATAGAATGCGAGCTCAATCTGATTGGCTGATTGGATCAGCCAATCGGATTGAACTTGAATCTGATTGGCTGATTCAATCAGCCAATCAGATTTTTTTAACTTAATTCCGATTGGCTGATAGAATCCTATCAGCCAATCGGAATTCGGCGGACGCCATCTTGGATGACGTCATTTAAAGGTACCTCATTCCAAGTTTAGCAGTCGGCCGGGATGGATGCTCCGCGGCGGCGGAGCGAAGAAAGAAGATTGAAGATGCCGCCGGAAGAATGAAGACTTTGCTGCCGCTTGGAGGAAGACGTCGCCGGAGGAAGAATTCTTCTTTGCCGCTTGTAGGATGACATCGCCCGGATCGGATCAGGAGTTCGGCCCGGTGTGGTGAAGACAAGGTAGGGAGATCTTCAGGGGGGTAGTGTTAGGCTTTTTTAAGGGGGGTTTGGGTGGGTTTAGAATAGGGGTATGTGGGTGGTGGGTTGTAATGGGGGGGGGGTATTGTATTTCTTGTATGCAAAAGAGCTGAATTCTTTGGGGCATGCCCCACAAAAGGCCCTTTTAAGGGCTGGTAAGGTAAAGAGCTTTGAAATTTGTTGAATTTAGAATAGGGCAGGGAATTTTTTTTATTTTGGGGGTTTATTATTTTATTAGGGGGCTTAGAATAGGTGTAATTAGCTTAAATATCTTGTAATCTTTTTTTTATTTTTTGTAATTTAGTGGGTTTTTTTTTGTAATTTAGTTTAGTTAATTTAATTGTATTTTTAGATAGATGTTAGTAGTTTATTAAATTTATTGATAGTGTAGGTGTATTTGTAACTTAGGTTAGGATTTATTTTACAGGTAATTGGGTAATTATTTTAACTAGGTAGATATTAAATAGTTAATAACTATTTAATATCTATTATACCTAGTTAAAATAATTAACAATTTACCTGTAAAATAAATATTAACCCTAACATAGCTACAATGTAATTATTAATTATATTGTAGCTATCTTAGGGTTTATTTTATAGGTAAGTATTTAGATTTAAATAGGAACATTTTAGTTTATAAATGAATTAGATTAATTTAATATAAATTTAGTTAGGGTTAGATAGAGTTAATATAGTTAATATAAATACTATAGTAACTATATTAACTATATTAACCCTAATATAATTAGGGTTAATATAGTTAATATATATAATGTAATACCTATATTAACTATAATATACTTAGGGTTAATATAGATAATATAGCTGGCGGCAGGGTAGGTAGATTAAATTAGGGGTTAATCATTTTAATAGAGATGGCGGCGGTGTTAGGAGCTCACTTTAGGGGGTTATAGATATAATATAGCTGGCGGCGGGGTACGGGAGCGGCGGTTTAGGGGTTAATAGCATTTTTATTGTTAGGCTAGTGAGGGGGGATAGCGGATAGAGGGTTAGACAGTGCGGGCTATGTTAGGGAGGCGTGTTAGACAGTGCGGGCTATGTTAGGGAGGCGTGTTAGACAGTGCGGGTGTTTTAAGCTTTAGTCAGGTTTTATAGGCGCCGGCAGATTCTAACGTGGCGCAAGTCACTGGCGACGCCAGAAATTTGTACTTACACAGATTTCTGGACATCGCTGGTTTGTGAGACTTACGGCACGTTAGCATCTGACGGCGACCTATATGGGATGGCTCGAGTTGCGAGCTGAAACTGCGGGCGACGCCGGTTCCCTCGCTTGCGCCGCAAACTGCGATCGATATCGGATCGCGCCCCTGAATGTTAAATGTATATAGTACAATTTTTATCTTAAATTTTAAAAAAATTACAATTAAAGAGAAATGAAACCCAATTTTTTTTTCTTTCAGGATTCAGATAGAGCTTGCCATTTTAAACAACTTTCTAATTTACTTCTATTGTCAATTTTTCTTCATTCTCTTGGTATCTTTTGTTGAAAAGCAGAGACGTATGGTTAAGAACCAGCCCATTTCTGGAGCACTATATGGCAGCAGTTTATCTATTTGCAAGGGCACTGGATGGCAGCACTATTTCCTGCCATATAGTGCTCTAGCTGCCTAGGTATCTCTTCAACATATAATATCATGGAAACAAAGCAAATTTGATAATAGACGTAAATTGGAAACTTTTTTTTAATTTGCTTGTTCTGCCTGAATCACCACAGAAAATTTGAGGGTTTTATATCCCTTTAAATTTAGCTTTTAATGTCTATTTACAGCAGATTACTCATTAGCTATTCTGTAAAAGTTTTCTACACAGACAACTGATTTATTGCAACATAATTTCCATGTGTTAACATGCCTCTACCTCACTTTCTTTTAGCAGGTTATTCCTTCACCTATCTAATGTTTCCTTGTACAGTTGTCCATTTTCCTCATATATCATCAAAGGCTTCCTTTATAAGCCACAGAAACATATTACCCTGTGATTTGTGAGGCAAACACAGCAAATATAAGCCTGGGTCACTAGTAATTAAAATATGTCAGTGGTCAACAAGGAAAATTCAATTCAAGATAAAATGAAGTATTTAGATATTTTACAGCAGCTACCTTTTAGTCCACTCTCAGCTTATAAATATTAATTTAAAGACTACCAACAAGGACAGTAAACGGATTTAGGCATAAAACTTCCTGTCAGGAGTGATTTATTCCCAATAAAAAGGGAGCTGAACATAGAAAGGCTGCTTCACTAAATTTATGAGAAATAATGAAATAGTGGCAACAGAATAAAACGCTTGCATTGTATGTCCTACATTCCTCTGTCTGGCTGTCTCCATTGTACATATTCAACTGCTCTTCTAGTGTGGTTATTGTTAAAGGGACACTCAAGTCAAAATTAAACGTTCATGATTCAGATAAAGCAGCAATTTTAAACAACTTTCCAATTTACTACCATTAACAAAATGTGCAGTCTTTTTATATTTACACTTTTTGAGTCACCAGCTACTACTGAGCATGTGCAAGAATTCACGGAATATACTTATATGCATTTGTGATTGGCTGATGGCTGTCACATGACACAGAAGGAGTGGAAATAGACATAACATTGAAATGTAACTACTATTCTTTTAAAGTTCGGACTGAGGCCCCCAATGATCAACAGTGCTACGAGGTGGCAAAATATTCCAAGGGATCTTCTGCTATGTTGGGTGAGCCTGTCAAAATATTCCAAGCTCCCGACATAGAGGCACCGCTAAAAGGAATTGACTATTTATGCTGGCTTTAGATAACACCCAGCATCGCCGGCCATATTGGTGATATATAGTAAAGGATCTCTGAAATAGAACTCCTGTGTGCCTAACTACTAATTTTAATACCGTTAAACCGAGGTACCCTGCAATAGCAAACTAATGTAACACTAATAAACATCTAAACTGCCACATACCCACCGCAAGCAGCACCTAACTATTAACCCCTATGCTGCCACATACCCACCACAATTAACTATTAACCCTTATGCCGCCTTATACCCACTGCAAGTATCTATTAACCCTTATGCCACCACATACCTACCGCAAGTGCCTAACTATTAAACCCTATGTCGCCACATACCCACCGCAAGTATGTAACTATTAACCCCTATGCCGCCACATTCCCACCTCAAGTAACTATTAAACCCTATGCCACCACATGCCCCAAATTCAAACTAACCTAACACCTAAACCCACTATAAAATAAACTCCCTAAATTAAAATAAATATCTAAGTTACAAAAAAAATAAACCTTAAATGCCACGACCCCAAATGCAATCTATCCCTACTCTACCTACCCCCCCTCATATTAAACTAACCCCCTCTCTAAACTAAACCCTCAAGTTACAAAAAAAATCTAAGTTACAATAACATAAAAAAACTAAATTACCAAAAATCACAAACTGCAGCATCCAAAATAAAAACACCATTATACCTAACACTAATCTACATGCCCCATAAAATAAAAAGCCCATTAAAAAAAAAAAAACCCTCTAAATCCTAACCTAAAATAAATTACAATAGTCCTTAAAAGGACCTTTTGTAGGACATTGCCCTAAGTGATAGCTCTTTTTGTAAAAACTTATCAATTACAACCCCCCCTCTACAATACAAGTAACCCCCACCCCCAAAAATAACAAAATCTACCTAAAAAAAACTAGCCTAGAAATGAAAAGTAAAAAAAAAACATATTCTTAAAAATAAAAAAACACCCCAAAAAAGCCCCAACTAACCCTAAAAGTGGTACTCACCATTTGAAAATCCAGCTCCTCTTGATCCGTCATTGGGCTCTCTTCATCCTGGCTCCTGGCACTGGGGGCCCATCTTCGTGGAGAAGGACTTAGGTGTCCTATTCTGCCGCCTGCGCTCAGCATCTTCTTTTCTTCAGCTCTCTTCTACGAGCCCTCCTTTTCATGTAGTCGCCACCGCACACTGAAATTCCATAAGCGCGGAACCCACTTAATTCCGATTGACTGATTTTAGATCAGTCAACACCTATTGGCTGACTTTAATCAGCCAATAGCAAGAAAGTTTTTAATTTAAAATTCTAATCATCTAATAGAAAAGGATAATTAGAATTTAAATTAAAACATTTTCTTGCTATTGGCTGATTCATATCTGGGTCAGTTTTTTATTTTTAAGAATAGGGTTTTTATTTTTACTTTTCTTTCCTAGGCTAGGTTTTTTAGGTAGATTTTTTTTTTCAAAAAGTGCTGATATAACTCTTTTTGTGATTTAGCTTTTTTATTTTATTGTAACTTTGATTTAACGTAGGGGGGTTAGTTTAGAAGGGGGTTAGTTTAGAAGTGGGTAGGTGTTAGTGTAGTTCTAGTTTGCATTGGGAGGTGGTGGATTAGGCACAGAGGTCAAGTCCAGCGGGAACGTATGGAGTTCCTGCACTATTTGGACAGAGAACAGAAACACTTCAGTAAACACTGCTGCTGCTGATGGGAGTAGCTGGAGCACAGTCTGGTTAGAGGGATAGTGAGATCCTCTAATAATGGGCAGTAACATTTCGTACAATAGATTCAACCTTACCAGTTTCATCCCAAACTGCAAGGTGATCTGTTTTGCTTTCAATGTTACTGTGCGCTCATGCCTCCTGCTTCCTCTTCCAGCTATAATTGCTTCACGTTTACTTCATATATGTGTTAATGGTAAAAGAAAATGACACTCAGAGGCATTGTGACCATAATTTTACTATAAATCACATTACCATTGTTTCTTACTGCATAGTGAGTACACACACAAACCTTATCAAGATCATGACATCAGATGTTTACATTACAGAGCCTTATACATCCTGAGAGCCAGGGAGTAACATCTCCTAAAATTTTACTAAGGCTCTTAGCTTTTTGGATTATTCAACATCATCTATATACAAATACCCCTTCATGTGTTCTAAAAAGTATGTGTCTGGCTTCTCAGTATTCAGTATCAGTTGAATCTTAAATTACAAATAAAAATGTCATCCCTGCCATGTAAAATGTAACTATGGGTGTCCATCCTCAGGCCCAAAGGCAACCATTCAGCTCTTCATTGATTTTAATTTGCTTTCATTAACCAGAGTGTTTATAGATAATTAATTAGATATTCATTTGAGAGGGGTGAAAGTCTTGGTGAGTTCCCACACTTTTTTTTTGTAGGACTGGACCCCTGTTTAGGCCTTAATGTCATAACCATCCCCCTTACATGTATGGCGGTTGATCAGGTGATTATTGTTAGTTACTATTTAGTAGGCCTTAATCTCCTATCCACCTCCCATACCTGTATGAGGGTTGTCTAGGTGATTATTATCAGTTAGTATTTAGTAGGCATTAATCTCCTAACTACCCCCCAGGTGGTTGATGGCTAGGTGGTTGATGGCTACTATTTATTAGGCCTTAATATTCTTACTAATGTAAAAGACCTAAAGGGGTATTTCAAACTGTATGGTCATCATTGTTTACTTCCAGTTTTCTACATGATATATATATATATATTACCTCCAAACTGAGTTTTCTGTTTGATGTCGCACAGTTGCACTTATTGCTTGTAAATGTTGCATGTGTATACCATCTGTGAAATGATGCAAGAAAATTATATGTTGTCACACCCCAACATATAATTACATGCATGTAGTCACATTCCAACGTATGAATACATGCATGTAGTCATATCCAACATATAAACTCAAATAAATAATATATATACAGTACGGTGCAAAAGTCTTAGGCCACCATTAGATTTGTTGTTTTAGCAATGGTATAAAGACCATATATAATTATTTATCGGTCTCTTTAAAATACAACCAGAAAATACAGGATATTTGTATGCAGTACTAAAAATACAGACAAAAAAACCTGAAAAAACTTCTTCTATAGGCTAAAGTGGCAAGTATTTAGTGTGAGCTCCCATTACACTTGGGCCATAACAGGAACCTGGTTCTCGTAAACCTACATGGAATGGAACCCTAATTAATGCCATTGCTAACACCTGTATTTGTCCTACTATTTCATGTCAAAATGACTGCTGTGAAAAAGGTCTATTACACCACACCAGGTTTGTGCAAGACATGCTTGAGCATTACATACAAATCTGGTATGAGTTTTATTCATTGGAAGCTGGCTAATAACATCAACTTTCAATCACATCATTCAATTCAAAATGCCAAATATCACAGAATTTGACAGACATAAAATCGTACTTTTGCATCAGCAAGAGCCCTCTTAAAGGGAAATCAGCAAACAAACTGGAAACTCAAGATGTGGCATTCAAGCTATTATAAAGAAATTTGAACAATCGGGAGAGGTCAAGGACAAAAAAAGGTCTGGAAGGCCAAGAAAACTTTCAAAATCTGATTAGAACTTTCTCAGAGTTTCTTCTTTGAGAGACCGGAAGAAGTCCAGCAAGGACCTGGCTCAGCATTTGGCAGCTTCATCAAGATGCAAAGTTAACCCTTCTACAGTCCAAAGAAGCTTGATCATGAATGGTCTTTGTGGAAGGGTAGCAGCAAAGAAACCACTTTTTCTGAAGGGGAACAGATGAAAAAGCAAAAATATGCTAAAACTCACAAAGATTGCAATGAAGATCAGTGAAAAACAGTATTATGGGGGTGATGAATCCAAGTTTTACATTTTTGGGTCCAATCTTCGACAATATGTGAGAAGATAAGTTTGAGAGAGATGGATGAATGAGTGCTTGCGGCCTTCAGTGAAACATGGTGGAGGGTCTGTCCTAGTTTGGGGCTGTATTTCTGCCAGTTGTGTTGGTGATATTGTCCGAATTTATGGGATCATGAATGCTGAAAAGTACAGACAGATTTTTAATTCATCATGCCATTCCTTCTGGAAAGCGCCTGATTAGGAATGGTTTATTTTTCAGCATTATAACGATCCCAAGCACACTGCTAATGCAGTGAATCATATTTGGAGAGAAAAACAGCTGATAAAACATGGACCGGCCTCCACAGAGTCCAGACCTGAATATTATAGAGGCAGTATGGGATCACCTGGACAGAGAAAGAAATAAAAGACAAACTAAATCTAAAGAAGAATTCTGGAAGGTGCTGACAGAAGCCTGGTATAATATACCAAAATTTTACTTCAGAAACCTTTAGGACAGTCTCCCCAATAAAGTTCAAGATGTGCTTAGTGCCAAGGGAGGTCACACTAAATATTGACATTTGCTTGAAAAACACATATTGTTTTAGTTTTTTTTATATTTTTTGTACATATTTCCTGTATTTTCTGTTTGTATCTTAATAAAGAGACCGCAAAATAAATATGGATGGTCATTAAAACGTTGCTAAGACCTTTGCACTGTACTACATATACCACAAATACATCAAATAAATAGATCTCCCCAGTTTTAGTTTTTTTTAATAAAAGAATGAATGTATTTGACCAATAACAGTGGACTGTGCCCCATAAAATGAGAAGATGGATCGAGCATCCTTGAAAAAGCCGATGGTAACGGTGAAACTTATGTCAGACACGAACTGCAAGGTCACGTGAAAGGGTGGAGACCAGCAAACAGAGAGACACACGGAGAACTCTGATGTATAATTAGGATTTTATTTATAGTGCATTAGTACAGAGTTTCTGCGAGGTGTAATGCTGGTCATACCCGTAAAAGTGAATTATATACCTCTTAAGACTTTACTATATATTTCACTATGTATTTTATTATACTGTTTACATAAATGTTTTATTAAACCGGATCTAGTTTGCCATTGGGATTGATACAGAGCGTGATACTTAGCGCTATAGTGGCTCTACTTAATGTGAGTACCTGTTACAACCTGATTGTATACATTGAAATTTGTTACAGAGTTATACTACTATTATATTGCTTATTTTCTTTTGAGGAAATTCTACATTGAAGAGAACTCAAGAATAAAACTGGTTTCTTCTACAACATTAAGGATTATTTGGCGATCATATCCATCCTTTAGAATAACTGCACTTGTGTTTTTTGCTCACATTTTTGTTGTTACATCCAACATATGATTATATGCATGTAGTTACATCCCAACATATGATTACATGCATGTAGTTACATCCCAACATATGATTACATGCATATAGTCACATACCAACATATGATTACATGCATGTAGTCACATACCAACATATGATTACATGCATATAGTCACATCCCAACATATGATTACATGCATATAGTCACATCTCAACATATGATTACATGCATGTAGTCACATCACAACAAATGATTACATGCAGATAGTCACATCCCAACATATGATTACATGCATATAGTCACATCCCAACATATGATTACATGCATATAGTCACATCTCAACATATGATTACGTGCATGTAGTCACATCACAACATATGATTACATGCATATAGTCACATCCCAACATATGAGTACATGCATGTAGTCAAATCCCAACATATGTTTACATGCATGCAGTCACTTCCCAACACAATATTACACCAATTAAGTCACATCCCAACATATAATTACATGCATGAAGTAACAGCCCAACATATGATTACAGGAATGAAGTAACATCCCAACATATGTAGGGTGACCATATTTCCGCTTTAAAAAGGTACACATATGAAAAATACATATGGCAGGGTTCTTATACAAAACATCGCTTTAAACAGCCCTTAAAACAGCCCTGACATATGTATTTTTCATGTGTCCCTTTTTAAAGCGGCAATATGGTCACCCTAAACATATGATTAAAAGAAGATAAAAAGACAAAAACAAGGACAAAGGCGCCACATGTGTACATCAATAAGATTATATGTATCCATTTCACGTTACTAGGGTATATATTTTCTCTTTGCTATAGCGCCTCCTATAGGAGCTTAGTGACTCTTAGTAGTCACTGACACTCCTTGTGTTTTAAACATATGATTACATGCATGTAGCCACATCCCAACATATGATTAGATTAATGAAGTCACATCCCAACATATGATTAGATGAATGAAGTCACATCCCAACATATGATTACATGCATGTAGTTACATCCCAACATATGATTACATGCATGTAGTCACATCCCAACATATGATTACATGCATGTAGCCACATCCCAACACAAGATTACATGAATTAAGTCACATCCCAACATATGATTACATGCATGTAGTCACATCCCAACACAAGATTACATGAATGAAGTCACATCCCAACATATGAATACATGCATATAGTCACATCCCAACATATGATTACATACATGTAGTCACATCCCAACATATGATTACATGAATTAAGTCACATCCCAACATATGATTACATGCATGTAGTCACATCCCAACACAAGATTACATGAATGAAGTAACATCCCAATATATCATTACATGCATGTAGTCACATCCCGAAATATGATTATATGAAGGTACTCACATCCCCAAATGTAAATTCAATAGCTCAGTTCAGCTTACCAGACCTTGCAAGCTGACAGGATGGAGACACTCCAAGAAATCCAAAAAGCGCAAAAAGGCAGCACTTGTCCCAATTAAGTAAATTTATTTAGGGGTACTCATTCTGTGTTTTTAATATTTTCTGTGTTTCAGCTGCCTTGTTGTGCTTTTTGCACATCCCAAAATATGATTATATACATGCAGCCACATCCCAACATATGATTAGATGAATGAAGTCACTTGGCAACATATGATTATATGAAGGTACTCACATCCCAATATATGATTACATGAATAAAGGCACACAGAAACATATGATTACATGCATATAGTCACATCCCAACATATGATTACATGCATATAGTCACATCCCAACATATGCTTACATGCATATAGTCACATCCCAACATATGATTACATGCATATAGTCACATCACAACATATGATTACATGCATATAGTCACATCCCAACATATGATTACATGCATATAGTCACATCCCAACATATGATTACATGCACATAGTCACATCCCAATATATGATTACATGCATATAGTCACATTCCAACATATGATTACATGCATATAGTCACATCCCAACATATGATTACATGCATATAGTCACATCCCAACATATGATTACATGCATATAGTCACATCCCAACATATGCTTACATGCATATAGTCACATCTCAACATATGATTACATGCATATAGTCACATCACAACATATGATTACATGCATATAGTCACATCCCAACATATGATTACATGCATGCATATAGTCACATCCCAACATATGATTACATGCACATAGTCACATCCCAATATATGATTACATGCATATAGTCACATTCCAACATATGATTACATGCATATAGTCACATCCCAATATATGATTACATGCATATAGACACATTCCAACATATGATTACATGCACATAGTCACATCCCAACATATGATTACATGCATATAGTCACATCACAACATATGATTACATAAATAAAGTCACACAGAAACATATGACTACATGCATATAGTCACATTCCAAATTATGATTACATGCATGTAGTCACATCCCAACATATGATTACATGAATAAAGTCACACCGAAACATATGATTACATGCATATAGTCACATCCCAACATATGATTACATGCATGTAGTCACATCCCAACATATGATTACATGAATAAAGTCACACAGAAACATGTGATTACATGCATATAGTCACATCCCAACATATGATTACATGCATATAGTCACATCCCAACATATGATTACATGCATATAGTCACATCCCAACATATGATTACATGCATATAGTCACATCACAACATATGATTACATGCATATAGTCACATCCCAACATATGATTACATTCATGTAGTCACATCCCAACATATGATTACATGAATAAAGTCACACAGAAACATATGATTACATGCATATAGTCACATCCCAACATATGATTACATGCATATAGTCACATCCCAACATATGATTACATGCATATAGTCACATCCCAACATATGATTACATGCATATAGTCACATCCCAACATATGATTACATGCATATAGTCACATCCCAACATATGATTACATGCATATAGTCACATCCCAACATATGATTACATGCATATAGTCACATCACAACATATGATTACATGCATGTAGTTACATCCCAACATATGATTACATGAATAAAGTCACACAGCAACATATGATTACATGCATATAGTCACACCACAACATATTATTACATGCATGTAGTTACATCCCAACATATTATTTCATGCATGTAATCCCATCCCAAGATGCATTATGAAATGTAAACTTGTCTTTCCAGACACAATCTTTTAAACTTATTCAGTGTTCCTTCAGTGGATGACCTAATTACAGTTATAGCCAATATATAGTTTAGTGATCCTACCCTGCAACTCTACTCACACTCAGAACACCTGCCATAGCACATCCAATCTACAGCATTTCCAGAGCCGTAATCAAATATGAGATTAAGACAATATCGTTTTGGGACAAACATAATATAAAAGGGAATCAACATTGAGCTGTAACTTCATCTAAATGATAACAGTGTCCTATATCCCAGCCAGAGGTCTCCAGAGAGGCTACAAATGTAAAATTATGGCATTGAAATTGCCCTGGTGAAATTACATCATTCATCTGCTAGATGAAGGGAAATATGAGTCACTGATCCACCTCAACCTATCATCTACTCTTAGAACAATCAGTAATTACCAGTGCAATGAATGTAAATGGTCTATGTAGGTTTAAATTCAGACAGGCCACATAAGCAATATAACATGTGGGGTCATGTAAATATTGGGGTGTCTCAGTAAGTATCACTAGTTCTTGTCATGGTCAATATCTGTGGTATAACATTGGTTGACATGGTAAGAAGATAGATCTTTGGACTAATATTCCACCAGAATAGCAAATGAGAAAACAACACATTGTAGCATTAAAAGACCATCAAGATCATACACTTGCTTTTTCTACCTTCCTCAACAACATACAAGACGGAGAGTTGCTCCAACTGAATGCAATCAAAACATTTTTCTTTAATAAGAAGATCCACTGATGATCAATATACAACAGTTTCCTCAAAAAAAAAAAAACCTAATTTGTTCCCTGAATTTAGTAAGCATCATAAAGAACAGCCATCCACCATTAAACTCAATATTGAATCCTACATAATATATTTAATGTAAATATAAAACATATGGGCTTGGTAGATGCATCAAATGTTCCACTGATATGTACCAGAATTTGAACACAGAACACAAGATGTCAAAGAAAAAAGCATAAAACTACTTACCATTTAGCACCAAATCTACCCAGGTTCATCCTGCACTCATGAAAAAGCTGTTTGGCAAAGCTAGACAAAGGAAACACCCCAATAATCATAGGTGTCGTATTGTTTGTTCTTACTCTCTCTTTTTGTTTTATATTCTTTGTACATTTGTATGTGTTTTTATTCTCCTCTGCCATTTAGTTTAAAATATGCAGATATAGGTTTAGATAGATAGATGATAGATAGAGTCTTCAAAAGGGTTAAATACATAGTCAAATTTGCACTCTATTCTGCTGCAGATGATAATACAGCTGGTGATTTTTGTCATTCAAGGTTTAGAGCGTGCGATTTTAAAAGACTTCAATTTACTGACATTTTCTTAATACCTGTTCTTTTGGTATCCTTTGATGAAAAGCATATTTAGGCTTGGTAGCCGCAATGAACTGCTGGCTGAAGATTAGTGGCTACACACATATGCTTCTTGCCATTGGTTCACCAGATGTGTTGAGATAGCTCCAAGTAGTGCACTCTTTGCTCTGGAGCTGACTTTAACTATGTGTTTAACACATTAGAGCATTTTCATTTTGCACTTTTATGTTTCTTTAATTTGCATGCATGCAAGGTGCCTCACGGCTTACTAAACCTTTCTATAAACAGGTTTTTTTCTTGCTCACTGTATGCTGTACAATTTATTTTGCTCACAATTGCTCAGCTACATAAAATAACCAATACATTTTATTTTACAATAAATATGGCTGTCAGTACTCCAAACCATATCAGGAAGTAACAGGTTATTTACGTGTATCTACAGCTTTAAGCAAAAGGGCTTGCATTGCAAGTAGAGAAATTTCTGTTGAAAGTGGCGCTATTATCAGAGATAAGAAGAAAGCCGTTTTAGAGAATAAATGAGAAATATCTAAAACTTTTTTTAATTTACAGAATTTCTGTGTTGCTGACCAGTAACTATTAAGTTGGATTCCCTTGGGCCTAACAATCTCTCATGTATTACTTGTCAGTAAATGCAATGCACTCAGAACATAACATCTACGGTAATATTTCTGTTCCCACTGCAGCTTTACTACCCCCATGAAACCCTGTAATCTTTAAATTCCCTCACTGTTAACATCTGTTGAAACATTATTGGTCCCAGCATAGCCAAGCTGCTCTGAAATTACATTTAGCAAAGTAGTTAACATCAACCATCTAATTCAGCAAGCAGCCATGTTTAAAAGCTTTATCACTGGCAAATGTTTCCAACACAATACCTCAATTCTTAATGTTCTATGTTCTTTCTTACTATCTCATTTAAATGCAACCAGCTTTTTAGACAATTTAGACTATCATTTATCTGCCGTTCAAAGATAAATACGCATTATGTGTTACATTTCAATGTCACATCTTGGCTTCATTTTCAGTCAGACATTTGTTTTACTAGTCAACTGTCACTGCCAATTCTTCCCAAGAATTTTTCATCAGGGAAATATGAATAGCGTTTAGTATTATCATTTTTCTCCACATATTGGTTGAAATTGAGAGGTGTTTTTTTAAGCTAATGGTTTTCTCTGGTCAGTTTAACAAAATGACAGTATCGCTATTAACTCTTTAACTTATTACTATTGCCCCTTTGTTGATTCATGTGGCAAAACTGGTGGCTGTTTGCCTCATATAATGATATTTTTCTTCTAAACATATCTTTAGAGATGACAGTTATTGTTAACTCTCTTTCATATGTTTATGATTTATTTCATATTAATATCACATACTTGAGAAAAACATGCACTATAGAATGGATCCTATTAACAATCATTCTTTTCTGGACAGCTGCATTAGGAATATACGAAACTATTTCAACTTGAGGAAATCAAAATATGTTATATTAAAGTGAACCCATCTCAAAACATTTATAGCAAAGTAAAATACATATTTTCACAGCTATCTAATTTATTTGACCACAATACAGTGGGCTAGATTAAAGGAGCACAATTGATAGCACAGGGTGTGTTAAGTTTTTCACAAAGAATAATGCACAAGATTATGAGTGGAACACTATTTATCACTACTGAGTTAACTCCACTAGAAGTAAGCTTTTTACGCACGTCGGGGAGCAATCATATTACAAGTTGAAAGTAAAAAGTTTTTGCTCAAGCGCTAACCAGCCATGCGCAAAAAAGTCTAACTTTGATTATCGCAACCGCGTTCATGTATTCCCCCATAGACTTTAATGGAGAGCAAAAAATGGTAAAAAAAAAACTAACACCCTTACTCGTGCGCAAACTCGATTACATTTTCTCAAGTGCGCTAACCTAACATGAAAATATGAATATTTCACATTCCAATGTTCCTCACATAGAAGAATATGATCTAATTATTCATAAATAGATATTTGTACATATGTCTGATGGTATTTTAGTACAATATATATATCATATATATATATGATTATATATAGGTATAGATATATAGGAATAGCTATAAAAAACATATAACATTTTCCTCTATGTGAAGAACATTTGAATGAGAAATATTTACAGTAAAAACACTGTACAACACTTTATTAAATGTGAATATTGCATAAATATGATTTTACATGTTTTCAGCTAATAAACTACAAAGGGCTCCAATTCACTTAAAGGGACATTAAACACTAACGCCTAGATTTAGATTTCTGCGGCCAAAGGGGTGCGTTAGCTACGCATGCTTTTTTCCCCGCATCTTTTAAACAACGCTGGTATTTAGAGTTCTCAGAAGGGCTGCGTTAGGCTCCAAAAAGGGAGCGTACAGGCATATTTACCGCCACTGCAACTCTCAATACCAGCGTTGCTTACGGACGCGGCCAGCTTCAAAAACGTGCTCGTGCATGATTCCCCCATAGGAAACAATGGGGCACTTTGAGCTGAAAAAAAAATTAACACCTGCAAAAAAGCAGCGTTCAGCTCCTAACGCAGCCCCATTGTTTCCTATGGGGAAACACTTCCTAAGTCTGCACCTAACACCCTAACATGTACCCCGAGTCTAAACACCCCTAACCTTACACTTATTAACCCCTAATCTGCCGCCCCCCGCTATCGCTGACCCCTGCATATTATTTTTAACCCCTAATCTGCCGCTCCGTACACCGCTGCAACCTACGTTATCCCTATGTACCCCTAATCTGCTGCCCCTAACACCGCTGACCCCTATATTATATTTATTAACCCCTAATCTGCCCCCCCAACGTCGCCGCCACTTACCTACAATTATTAACCCCTAATCTGCCGACCGGACCTCACCGCTACTCTAATAAATGTATTAACCCCTAAAGCTAAGTCTAACCCTAACCCTAACACCCCCTAAGTTAAATATAATTTTATTCTAATGAAATAAAATAATTCTTATTAAATAAATTATTCCTATTTAAATCTAAATATTTACCTGTAAAATAAACCCTAATATAGCTACAATATAAATAATAATTATATTGTAGCTATTTTAGGATTAATATTTATTTTACAGGCAACTTTGTATTTATTTTAACTAGGTACAATAGCTATTAAATAGTTAAGAACTATTTAATAGCTACCTAGTTAAAATAATTACAAAATACCTGTAAAATAAATCCTAACCTAAGTTACAATTAAACCTAACACTAAACTATCAATAAATTAATTAAATAAACTATCTACAATTATCTACAATTAAATCAACTAAACTAAATTACAAAAAAAAACCTCTAAATTACAAAAAAACAAAACACTAAATTACAAGATGGCGTCCCTCGAATTCCGATTGGCTTATAGGATTCTATCAGGCAATTGGAATTAAGGTAGGAAAAATCTGATTGGCTGATTGAATCAGCCAATTAGATTCACGTTCAATCCAATTGGCTGATCCAATCAGCCAATCAGATTGAGCTTGCATTCTATTGGCTGTTCCGATCAGCCAATAGAATGCGAGCTCAATCTGATTGGCTGATTGGATCAACCAATCCGATTGAACTTGAATCTGATTGGCTGATTCAATAAGCCAATCAGATTTTTCCAACCTTAATTCCGATTGGCTGATAGAATCCTATAAGCCAATCGGAATTCGAGGGACGCCATCTTGGATGACGTCATTTAAAGGAACCTTCATTCGGACTTAGGACGTCGTTAGAAGAGGATGGATCCGCGTCGGCTGCTTCAAGATGGTACTGCTCCGCGCCAGATGGAAGAAGATAGAAGATGCCGCTTGGATGAAGATGTTTGCCGATCCGGATCTCCTCTTCTTGCCGGATAGGATGAAGACTTCGGAGCCTCTTCTGGACCTCTTCTTGCCAGATAGGAGGAAAACTTCGGACCCTCTTCTGGACGGATCGGTGATACCCGGCATTTTTTTATTTTGGGGGGCTTTGTTATTTTTTTAGGGGGCTTGGAGTAGGTGTAATTAGTTTAAAATTCTTGTAATCTTTTTTTATTTTTTGTAATTTATTGTTTTTTTTTTTGTAATTTAGTTTAGTTGATTTAATTGTAGATAATTGTAGATAAATTATTTAATTAATTTATTGATAGTGTAGTGTTAGGTTTAATTGTAACTTAGGTTAGGATTTATTTTACAGGTAATTTTGTAATTATTTTAACTAGGTAACTATTAAATAGTTATTAACTATTTAATAGCTATTGTACCTGGTTAAAATAAATACAAAGTTGCCTATAAAATAAATATTAATCCTAAAATAGCTACAATATAATTATTATTTATATTGCAGCTATATTAGGGTTTATTTTACAGGTAAGTATTTAGCTTTAAATAGGAATAATTTATTTAATAAGATTTATTTTATTTCGTTAGATTTAAATTATATTTAATTTAGGGGGGTGTTAGGGTTAGACTTAGCTTAAGGGGTTAATACATTTATTAGAGTAGCGGCGAGGTCCGGTCGGCAGATTAGGGTTAATACTTGAAGTTAGGTGTCGGTGATGTTAGGGAGGGCATATTAGGGGTTAATACTATGTATTATAGGGTTTTTGAGGCGGGAGTGAGGCGGATTAGGGGTTAATACATTTATTATAGTAGCGGTGAGGTCTGGTCGGCAGATTAGGGGTTAATAATTGTAGGTAGGTAGCGGTGACGTGGGGGGGCAGATTAAGGGTTAATAAATATTATGTAGGGGTCGGCAATGTTAGGGGCAGCAGATTAGGGGTACATAGGGATAATGTAGGTTGCGGCGGTGTGCGTTCGGCAGATTAGGGGTTAAAAAAATTTAATAGAGTGGCGGCGATGTGGGGGGGCCTCGGTTTAGGGGTGCATAGGTAGTTTATGGGTGTTAGTGTACTTTAGAGCACAGTAGTTAAGAGCTTTATGAACTGGCGTTAGCCCAGAAAGTTCTTAACTCCTGGCTTTTTTCTGCGGCTGGAGTCTTGTCGTTAGATTTCTAACGCTCACTTCAGCCAAGACTCTAAATACCGGCGTTAGAAAGATCCCATTGAAAAGATAGGATACGCAATTGACATAAGGGGATCTGCGGTATGGAAAAGTCGCGGCTGGAAAGTGAGCATTAGACCCTTACCTGACTGACTCTAAATACCAGCGGGCGGCCAAAACCAGCGTTAGGACCCCTAACGCTGGTTTTGACGGCTAACGCAGAACTCTAAATCTAGGCGTAAATAAATGCTAAATAGAATGATGCATTTAAAGAAAAGATTAGTCTGAGAATAACATCTAGATCTTTTTTAAAGTTTCATTAGTTGTTTAAATGTTGATAAAATATAAAGAAAATAATATCTATAAAACAATGGGAGCTGCCATTTTGTAACTTAGGTTACCTTCTCTGCTGTGACCAATTAGAGACAGTTATACTGTAAATAGGTCATTAGAATGTGCAGCCAATGGGTGTTTGGACTATAACAGTGTTCTGCACTTCTAACAGGAACTGAAAAGCTCACAATTTCTGAATGGAATTACAGTAAAATGGGACAAAATAAATAATAAAAGTATATTGCAGAGTTTTTTTTTATACAATTTATCATTTTATAATAACAATTTAAAGGGCAAGATTACAGGTCACTTGTTATGAGTTTTCCGCGCGCAATGTGGTCTTTTCGCAATCAATTTCCATTGCGCAGCTATTACAAGTTTTGAAAAATCGCGATCGCGCATGCATTCGCCTTTTACGCAAAAATCCTTTCCGCGCTCAAGGAACTGTAGTTAATAGTTTTGCACAACATAAAAGTTTCATGAAACACTTCAAAATACAATATAAAGTACAGTTACACTCATATTAACACTGTCTAATAAAAATTATTTTAAAAAAATATTGAACTTGTCACATAAACACAGGTCCTGCTTAACAAGAACACCTACTACATTTGAGACCTTATGCCTGAAAGACACACCAACAGCTCATGCAATGTCATTACTCTACAAACTTCTACTGACAGATGATGCCCGGGCACTCCCCTCTTACACAAAGGCATGGGAAAGGGAGTGGCAGACCGAGATAGGATATGAGGACTGGCAGAATGCTTTCTTACGGCTAGATTTAGAGTTTTGTCGGTAACGACCCGCGTATCTAACGCTGGCTTTTTTCTGGCCGCACCTTTAAAATAACTCTGGTATTGAGAGTCCACAGAATGGCTGCGTTAGGCTCCAAAAAAGGAGCGTAGAGCATATTTAACGCAACTTCAACTCTCGATACCAGAATTGCTTACGGACGCGGCCAGCCTCAAAAACATGCTTGTGCACGATTCCCCCATAGGAAACAATGGGGCTGTTTGAGCTGAAAAAAAACCTAACACCTGCAAAAAAGCCGCGTTCAGCTCCTAACGCAGCCCCATTGTTTCCTATGGGGAAACACTTCCTACGTCTGCACCTAACACCCTAACATGTACCCCGAGTCTAAACACCCCTAACCTTACACTTATTAACCCCTAATCTGCCACCCCCACTATCGCTGACCCCTGTATATTATTTTTAACCCCTAATCTGCCGCTCCGTAAACCACCGCTACTTACATTATCCCTATGTACCCCTAATCTGCTGCCCTAACACCGCCGACCCCTATATTATATTTATTAACCCCTAATCTGCCCCCCCCAAAACGTCTCCTCCACCTGTCTACACTTATTAACCCCTAATCTGCCGAGCGGACCGCACCGCTATTATTATAAAGTTATTAACCCCTAATCCACCTCACTAACCCTATAATAAATAGTATTAACCCCTAATCTGCCCTCCCTAACATCGCCGACACCTAACTTCAATTATTAACCCCTAATCTGCCGACTGGAGCTCACCGCTATTCTAATAAATGTATTAACCCCTAAAGCTAAATCTAACCCTAACACTAACACCCCCCTAAATTAAATATAATTTTAATCTAACGAAATTAATTAACTCTTCTTAAATAAATTATTCCTATTTAAAGCTAAATACTTACCTGTAAAATAAATCCTAATATAGCTACAATATAAATTATAATTATATTATAGCTATTTTAGGATTAATATTTATTTTACAGGTAACTTTGTATTTATTTTAACCAGGTACAATAGCTATTAAATAGTTAAGAACTATTTAATAGCTAAAATAGTTAAAATAATTACAAATTTACCTGTAAAATAAATCCTAACCTAAGTTACAATTAAACCTAACACTACACTATCAATAAATAAATTAAATACAATTCCTACAAATAAATACAATGAAATAAACTAACTAAAGTACAAAAAATAAAAAAGAACTAAGTTACAAAAAATAAAAAAATATTTACAAACATTAGAAATATATTACAACAATTTTAAACTAATTACACCTACTCTAAGCCCCCTAATAAAATAACAAAGCCCCCCAAAATAAAAAAATGATAGAATCCTATCAGCCAATCGGAATTCGAGGGACGCCATCTTGGATGACGTCATTTAAAGGAACCGTCATTCGTCGTTCAGTCGTCGGCCAGGATGGATGTTCCGCGTCGGAGGTCTTCAGGATGCTGCCGCTCCGCTCCGGATGGATGACGATAGAAGATGCCTCTTGGATGAAGACTTCAATCGGATGGAAGACCTCTTCTGTCCCGCTTGGATGAAGACTTCTAACGGATGGAGGACCTCTTCTTGCTCCTCTTGGATGAAGAATTTGGCTCTGCTGGGTGAAGACGACTCAAGGTAGGGAGATCTTCAGGGGCTTAGTGTTTATTTAAGGGGGGTTTGGGTTAGATTAGGGGTATTTGGGTGGTGGGTTGTAATGTTGGGGGGGGGTATTGTATGTTTTTTTTTACAGGAAAAAGAGCTGAACTTCTTGGGGCATGCCCCGCAAAGGGCCCTGTTCAGGGCTGGTAAGGTAAAAGAGCTTTGAACTTTAGTAATTTAGAATAGGGTAGGGCATTTTTTTATTTTGGGGGGCTTTGTTATTTTATTAGGGGGCTTAGAGTAGGTGTAATTAGTTTAAAATTGTTGTAATATATTTCTAATGTTTGTAAATATTTTTTTATTTTTTGTAACTTAGTTCTTTTTTATTTTTTGTACTTTAGTTAGTTTATTTCATTGTATTTATTTGTAGGAATTGCATTTAATTTATTTATTGATAGTGTAGTGTTAGGTTTAATTGTAGATAATTATAGGTATTTTATTTAATTAATTTATTGATAGTGTAGTGTTAGGTTTAATTGTAACTTAGGTTAGGATTTATTTTACAGGTAAATTTGTAATTATTTTAACTATTTTAGCTATTAAATATTTCTTAACTATTTAATAGCTATTGTACCTGGTTAAAATAAATACAAAGTTACCTGTAAAATAAATATTAATCCTAAAATAGCTATAATATAAATATAATTTATATTGTAGCTATATTAGGATTTATTTTACAGGTAAGTATTTAGCTTTAAATAGGAATAATTTATTTAAGAAGAGTTAATTAATTTCGTTAGATTAAAATTATATTTAATTTAGGGGGGTGTTAGTGTTAGGGTTAGACTTAGCTTTAGGGGTTAATACATTTATTAGAATAGCGGTGAGCTCCAGTCGGCAGATTAGGGGTTAATAATTGAAGTTAGGTGTCGGCGATGTTAGGGAGGGCAGATTAGGGGTTAATACTATTTATTATAGGGTTAGTGAGGCGGATTAGGGGTTAATAACTTTATTAAAGTAGCGGTGTGGTCCGATCGGCAGATTAGGGGTTAATAAGTGTAGGCAGGTGGAGGCGACGTTGAGGGGGGAAGATTAGGGGTTAATAAATATAATATAGGGGTCGGCGGTGTTAGGGGCAGCAGATTAGGGGTACATAGCTATAATGTAGGTGGCGGCTCTTTGCGGTCGGCAGATTAGGGGTTAATTATTGTAGGTAGCTGGCTGCGACGTTGTGGGGGGCAGGTTAGGGGTTAATAAATATAATATAGGGGTCGGCGGTGTTAGGGGCAGCAGATTAGGGGTACATAAGTATAACGTAGGTGGCGGTCGGCAGATTAGGGGTTAAAAAAAAATAAATCGAGTGTCGGCGATGTGGGGGGGCCTCGGTTTAGGGGTACATAGGTAGTTTATGGGTGTTAGTGTACTTTAGAGCACAGTAGTTAAGAGCTTTATAAACCGGCGTTAGCCCAGAAAGCTCTTAACTACTGACTTTTTTCTGCGGCTGGAGTTTTGTCGTTAGATTTCTAACGCTCACTTCAGCCACGACTCTAAATACCGGAGTTAGAAAGATCCCATTGAAAAGATAAGATACGCAATTGACGTAAGGGGATCTGCGGTATGGAAAAGTCGCGGCTGAAAAGTGAGCGTTAGACCCTTTTTTGAATGACTCTAACGCTGGTTTTCACGGCTACCGCCAAACTCCAAATCTAGGCCTATGTGACCAAAACATCCTCAATTTCTATGAGAGTACAAGAATCTAGCTTCAAATGCCTAGCAAGGTGGTACCTCCCACCTAGCAGGCTGCAGAAGATCTACAAACAGGCCTCAGGCAAATGCTGGAGAGACTGTGGAGAAACTGGTACACCAACACACATTTGGTGGGACTGCCCTGCCTAGGCTAGATGAATACTGGGTCGACATTCTCAGCCACATGGAACTAGTCTTAGGGAAACCCTTACAAAACAGTCCAAAAACATTACTATACCTATCACTGCCCAAATTGCCTTGTAAAGAAAGTAGGGCACTACTATTACTTATGCTGAATGGAGCAAAATTATTGATTTCAAAGCATTGGAAGTCTAGAGTCACACTGACCTTTAAGGAGTGGCAAGAACAAGTAGACACACTGCTACGCCTAGAAAGATATCACCACACTCAGCAAGGAACTGTAGACACGCACGAGATGATGCTGGAGCGCTGGGCAACACACAGACAACGGACAGTGTAAGACAACACAGCCGATAGCACAGACTACCGACACCTCCACTGACACTTCCCCTCCTTCCCCCCCTCTCCCCCACCTCCCTTCTTCACCTTCCCCCACCACCTTCACTTACCTCTCACGAAACATGCGTAAGCAAGACCCAAACAATGCCAAACAGTGGGAACATAGAAAGTGAATGACTTCACAAACTCCCCCTACTGCACACTGGAGACAGGTTCCCTGTACATTCCCCCTTTTCCTTTTCCCTTTTCTCCTCCCATTCCCTGGCAACCCGGGCTCATGGTTGCACAGCTTAGCAGGATTGGCCGCAGAGCACCAGGGATAGTGCACTAATGGACTCTTGGACTTTCAATATAAAAGTGCACCTTGAACTGTGTTTTGACCCCCCAGGACTTTAACTTCACCTGCTCTATGAACGGTTTGCAATTTACCATGCCTCAGGGGGCTAAGGGCAGAATGATCTCTGCGTGTTAATATTCCATACCACAATTTGCAATGTAACGCTTAAATGATTCTGTATTTGCATAGACTATGGAAAAACTGAAAAGCTTGTAACTATTTGAATACCCTTTAATAAAGCTCTTTTGAAAAATAAATAAATATTGAACTCAAAAATTATAAGGGCTCAAAGATACGATATCTCGGTTGTTAGGGGAAAAAAAGCAGTTGAAGGGATTTTATATTGACATACATACACATACCTAGAGAAACATGGATTTATATGTATAGAGATATGTTTAACTAGGGAGCAAATGAAAAGATTTTATATTACAATACATTAAACAATATCTATATAAATCTCAGGATATCTAGACATACATGTACAGTATATATATCATATATATATATATATCGCTATGAATAGATATATCAGTCAAAAATCATCACATATATAGAGAAATATTTATTTATAAAGAAATAGAACGTATACCGTTACGAAAACATTCGCAATATGAAATATTCGCATTTTCATTTACACTTTTCAAGGAGAATACATCAAGGGCTTTGCGCAACATATTAGAGTTTTGTGTGTTTTTTTTTTTCTATTTGTCTTCTCAATAGACTTCTATGGGGAACACGTGAATGTGCACGCTGTTTAAATTACGCGGCTTAACGCACACGCAAAATAAGTTATTTTGCAACTTGTAATAGCTCTGAAACCCCAAATGCGAAAAGCCATAACGCGTGCTGTGTTTTCACAACTGATTTGCCGCACAACTTGTAATCTTGCCCAGTGAGGCCTACTTATCAAGCCGTCAACCGCAAATACGATGAAATTCCGCAGTGTAATTGTGGAGAACTTGATTCCCCTTAGTTATCAAAGCCTACAGACCGGCAAAAGTTGAAATTTGTGATGTAACATACGATCCGCCGGTCTCAGTCCGACACAGATCAATGCTTACGTCACTACAGATGTTCCGAATGCAAATTTGGCACTATCTGACAACTTTTGCTAGTTAACAAATACCTAGCAGGTACGCTCGCCACTATTCCGGCCCAGCATACCTGGTTTTCAATCCGCCGCCCCGAGGCGATGCCATAGGAATCAATGGGAGTCTGAAAGCAGCGAAAGCTTATGTTCGTTGCTGCCCGATATCCCATTGATTTCTATGGAGAATAAAAGTTATGTTTACACCTAACACCCTAACATGTCTAAACACCCCTAATCTTCCGCCCCTACACCGCTGCCACCTACATTATACTTATTAACCCCTAATCTACTGCCCGACACCACCGACACCTACATAAAGTTATTAACCCCTATCCCGGGGGTCAACTAAATAAATGTATTAACCCCTAAACCCCTGGCCTCCCACATCACTAGCACTTACTAAACCTATTAACCCCTAAACCGCCAGCCCCCCACATCGCCATAAACTAAATTAAACTATTAAACCCTAAACCTAATAACCCGCTAACTTTATATTAAAGGGACATTCAACACTGCACACAACATTAATCTATGTTGAAAAACTAGAAATAAAGATCAAGCTGCAACGTGCCCCCTTTCTCTTACTTCCTGCCTTCACTGTTGAATCGTCTACGATAACTTCAAAATTGGTGTCCTAATATGGCTGCTTAACTCCCCCCACCGTGACGTATAGAGCTTCTTCTTCAAACTAGATGCCAGTGATATCCCATCTCTCCTACTTCAATGCAAAGCACGTTCACGGCCGTTAGCGCATGCGTGATACACTAGGAACACTAAAAGCGGAACCATAATAAGCCAATTTGTTTCCGTTCCACTTATATTAAGCATAGTACTCTATTTCGTTCAATTAGGTAAAACCCGATCCGATATGCAGCGTCGCCCGCAAATGCCGGCGACGCTGACTTTTACGCTGGTTTGGTATCCTATATACGGCTTAACCTAGAAGTTACGCCCGTATATTTCTGCCGTCACCCGTAGTTTTTTGGGCCATAGGCAGGTATACCAAACCCGCGCAGTTTGGTATCCAATATACAGCGTAAGGACTTACGTGGCGAAAATGGAGAAATCTTACTCCATTTTCACCTCGCCACAAAAAGCAGCCGTAGTAAGCCTTACGCTGTCTATTGGAGCCCCGTAACTCCCTAAACTACCTGCCAAATAAACCTAACACCTAACGCATGCGCAATGTCTATCTACCTGTCAACCGCGATCTGCTAAATAAAACCTAACACCTAACGCATGCGCAATGTCTATCTACCTGTCAACCGCGATCCTCCGCCGCAATCCCTAATGAAATATTTAACCCCTAAACTGCCGCCCCCTACTTTAACTACCCCCTAATGTGATCCCCCTACACCGTCGCCAACTATATTAAACTACCCCCTAAAGTGAGCCCCTTACACCGCCGCCATCTACCTTACCTACCCCCTAAAGTGAGCTCCTACCCCGTCGCCATCTATTTTAAAATTATTAACCCCTAATTTAATACCCCTACCCCGCCGCCACCTATATTAAATTATTTAACCCCTAAAATACTAAACTATCCCTACCCCTAAACCTAAGTCTAACCCTACAAATAGCCCTGAAAATGGCTTTTTGCGTGGCCTTACCCCAAAGTAAACTGCTCTTTTGCCAGCCCTTAAAAGGGCTTTTTGCCGGGCATGCCCCAAAGAAAACTGCTCTTTTACCAGCCCTTAAAAGGGCTTTTGGCGGGGCTTTGTCACAAAGTAAACTGCTCTTTTGCCTACAATCTAAATCCCCCTACACCGCTGCCACCTATAATAAATGTATTAACCCCTAATCTAATCCCCCTACACCGCCGCCAGCTATATTAAACACATTAACCCCTAATCTAATCCCCCTACACCGCCGCCAGCTATATTAACTATATTAACCCTAATTATATTAGGGTTAATATAGTTAATATAATTATTATATTATATATATTAACTATATTAACCCTAATTATATTAGGGTTAATATAGTTAATATCGTTATTATATTATATATATATTAAGTATAATAACCCTATCTAACTCTAACATCCCTAACTAAACTCTTATTAAAATAAATCTAATATTAATATTATTAATGAAAATATTCCTATTTAAATCTAAATACTTACCTATAAAATAAACCCTAAGATAGCTACAATGTAATTAATAATTACATTGTAGCTATTTTAGGGTTTATATTTATTTTACAGGTAACTTGGTATTTATTTTAACTAGGTACAATAGCTATTAAATAGTTAATAACTATTTAATAGCTACCCAGTTAAAATAATTACCAATTTACCTGTAAAATAAATCCTAACCTAAGTTACAAATACACCTACACTATCAATAAATTAAACTACAAATATCTAAACTAAAATACAATTAAATAAACTAAATTACAAAAAACAAACACTAAATTACAAAAAATAAAAAAAAAGATTACAAGATTTTTAAGCTAATTACACCTATTCTAAGCCCCCTAAAAAAATAATAAAGCCCCCCAAAATAAAAAAAATTCCCTACCCTATTCTAAATTTAAAAAGTTCAAAGCTCTTTTACCTTACCAGCCCTTAAAAGGGCTTTTTGCGGGGCATGCCCCAAAGAAAACTGCTCTTTTGCCTGAAAAAAAACCACAATACCACCCCCCAACATTACAACCCACCACCCACATACCCCTAATCTAACACAAACCCCATCTTGGATGACGTCATTTAAAGGTATCTCATTCGTCGTTCAGTCATCGGCCGGGATGGATGCTCCGCGTAGGCGGAGGGAAGATTGAAGATGCCGCTTGATGGAAGATGCAGCCGGATGGAAGAAGACTTTGCTGCCGCTTGGATAAAGACATCGCCCGGATCGGATGAGGAGTTCGGCCCGGTTGGGTGAAGACAAGGTAGGGAGATCTTCAGGGGGGTAGTGTTAGGTTTATTTAAGGGGGGTTTGTGTTAGATTAGGGGTATGTGGGTGGTGGGTTGTAATGTTGGGGGGTGGTATTGTGGTTTTTTTTTCAGACAAAAGAGCAGTTTTCTTTGGGGCATGCCCCGCAAAAAAAGCCTTAAGGGCTGGTAAGGTAAAAGAGCTTTGAACTTTTTAAATTTAGAATAGGGTAGGGAATTTTTTTTATTTTGGGGGGCTTTATTATTTTTTTAGGGGGCTTAGAATAGGTGTAATTAGCTTAAAAATCTTGTAATCTTTTTTTTATTTTTTGTAATTTAGTGTTTGTTTGTTTTTGTAATTTAGTTTATTTAATTGTATTTTAGTTTAGATATTTGTAGTTTAATTTATTGATAGTGTAGGTGTATTTGTAACTTAGGTTAGGATTTATTTTACAGGTAAATTGGTAATTATTTTAACTGGGTAGCTATTAAATAGTTATTAACTATTTAATAGCTATTGTACCTAGTTAAAATAAATACCAAGTTACCTGTAAAATAAATATAAATCCTAAAATAGCTACAATGTAATTATTAATTACATTGTAGCTATCTTAGGGTTTATTTTATAGGTAAGTATTTAGATTTAAATAGGAATATTTTCATTAATAATATTAATATTAGATTTATTTTAATAAGAGTTTAGTTAGGGATGTTAGAGTTAGATAGGGTTATTATATTTAATATATATATATAATATAATAACGATATTAACTATATTAACCCTAATATAATTAGGGTTAATATAGTTAAAGGGACACTCAGGTTAAATTAAATTTTCATGATTCAGATACAGCATGTAATTTTAATCAACTTTCCAATTTACTTCCATTAAAAAATATTTGCACAGTCTTTTATATTTACAATTTTTGAGTCACCGGATTCTTCTGAGCATGTGCAAGAATTCACAGACTATACGTATATGCATTTGTGATTGGCTGATTACTATCACATGGTACAAGGGGAGTGGAAATATACATAACTTTGAAATTTGTTATAAAAAAATCTACTACTCATTTGAAGTTCAGACTAAGTGCTATTGCATTGTCTTGTTATCTTGCATTTGTTGATTATGCAAATCTAATGTGTTGACTGGTCCTTTAATATATATAATATAATAATTATATTAACTATATTAACCCTAATATAATTAGGGTTAATATAGTTAATATAGCTGGCGGCGGTGAAGGGGGGATTAGATTAGGGGTTAATGTGTTTAATATAGCTGGCGGCGGTGTAGGGGGATTAGATTAGGGGTTAATACATTTATTATAGGTGGCAGCGGTGTAGGGGGATTTAGATTGTAGGCAAAAGAGCAGTTTACTTTGTGACAAAGCCCCGCCAAAAGCCCTTTTAAGGGCTGGTAAAAGAGCAGTTTTCTTTGGGGCATGCCCCGCAAAAAGCCCTTTTAAGGGCTGGCAAAAGAGCAGTTTACTTTGGGGTAATGCCACGCAAAAATCCCTTTTCAGGGCTATTTCTAGGGTTAGACTTAGGTTTAGGGGTAGGGATAGTTTAGTATTTTAGGGGTTAAATAATTTAATATAGGTGGCGGCGGGGTAGGGGATTAAATTAGGGGTTAATAATTTTAAAATAGATGGCGGCGGGGTAGGAGCTCACTTTAGGGGGTAGGTAAGGTAGATGGCGGCGGTGTAAGGGGCTCACTTTAGGGGGTAGTTTAATATAGTTGGCGACGGTGTAGGGGGATCACATTAGGGGATAGTTAATGTAGGGGGCGGCGGTTTAGGGGTTAAATATTTTATTAGGGATTGTGGCAGAGGATCGCGGTTGACAGGTAGATAGACATTGCGCATGCGTTAGGTGTTAGGTTTTATTTAGCAGATTGCGGTTGACAGGTAGATAGACATTGCGCATGCGTTAGGTGTTAGGTTTATTTGGCAGGTAGTTTAGGGAGTTACGGGGCTCCAATAGACAGCGTAAGGCTTACTACGGCTGCTTTTTGTGGCGAGGTGAAAATGGAGTAAGATTTCTCCATTTTCGCCACGTAAGTCCTTACGCTGTATATTGGATACCAAACTGCGCGGGTTTGGTATACCTGCCTATGGCCCAAAAAACTACGGGCGACGGCAGAAATATATGGGCGTAACTTCTAGGTTACGCCGTATATAGGATACCAAACCAGCGCAAAATTCAGCGTCACCGGCATTTGCGAGCGACGCTGCATATCGGATCGGGTTTTACCTAATAGAACGAAATAGAGTACTATGCTTAATATAAGCGGAATGGAAACAGCTTTGCTTATTATGGTTCCGCTTTTACTGTTCCTAGTGTATCGCGCATGCGCTAACGGCCGTGAACGCGCTTGGATTTCAGTCCGAGGAATGGGCTATCATTGGCTGCTGGTTTGAAAAAGAAGCTGAATACGTCACGGTGGGGGGAGTTAGGAAGCCATGTTAGGACACCAATTTTGAAGTTATCGTAGACGATTCAACAGTGAAGGCAGGAAGTAAGAGAAAGGGGGCACGTTGCAGCTTGATCTTTATTTATAGTTTTTCAACATAGATTAATGTTGTGGGCAGTGTTGAATGTCCCTTTAAATATTAACTCATCCCTCTCTTATAATAAATAAATTTACTTACCTTTAGATTTAAATTAAACTATATTAAACTACTAATTACCTACCCTAACTAATTTACTACAATTACATTAAACTATATTAAACTATTAATTAATCTACCCTAACTATTATACTAAAATTACATTCAACTATATTAAACTATTAATTAACCTACCCTAATTGTTATACTAAAATTACATTAAACTACAAATTACATTACCTATATTACATATTTAAACACCTAACCCTACTGAAATAATTTTAATCTACAATAAAAAATTACAAATTTACAAAAAACTAACAACTAAATTCCAAAAAATAACAAACACTAAGGCCTAGATTTAGAGTTGGGTGGTAGCCGTCAAAACCAGCGTTAGAGGCTCCTAACGCTGGTTTTTACCGCCCTCTGGTATTTGGAGTCAGTCATTAAAGGGTCTAACGCTCACTTTGCAGCCGCGACTTTTCCATACCGCAGATCACCCTACGCATTTGCGTATCTTTTCAATGGGATCTTTCTAACTCCGGTATTTAGAGTCGTGGCTGAAGTGAGCATTAGAAATCTAATGACAAGACTCCAGCCGCAGAAAAAAGTCAGTAGTTAAGAGCTTTCTGGGCTAACGCCGGTTTATAAAGCTCTTAACTACTGTGCTCTAAAGTACACTAACACCCATAAACTACCTATGTACCCCTAAACCGAGGTCCCCCCACATCGCCGCCACTCGATTAAATTTTTTTAACCCCTAATCTGCCGACCGCCACCTACGTTATACTTATGTACCCCTAATCTGCTGCCCCTAACACCGCCGACCCCTATATTATATTTATTAACCCCTAACCTGCCCCCCACAACATCGCCTCCAGCTACCTACAATAATTAACCCCTAATCTGCCGACCGCAAAGCGCCGCTACTTACGTTATCCTTATGTACCCCTAATCTGCTGCCCCTAACACTGCCGACCCCTATATTATATTTATTAACCCCTAATCTGCTACCCTCAATGTCGCCTCCACCTGCCTACACTTATTAACCCCTAATCTGCCGAGCGGACCGCACCGCTACTATAATAAAGTTATTGACCCCTAATCCGCCTCACTCCCGCCTCAATAACCCTATAATAAATAGTATTAACCCCTAATCTGCCCTCCCTAACATCGCCGACACCTAACTTCAATTATTAACCCCTAATCTGCCGACCTAATCTCGCTGCTACTGTAATAAATGTATTAACCCCTAAAGCTAAGTCTAACCCTAACACTAACACCCCCCTAAGTTAAATATAATTTAAATCTAACTAAATAAATTAACTCTTATTAAATAAATTATTCCTATTTAAAGCTAAATACTTACCTGTAAAATAAACCCTTATATAGCTACAATATAAATTATAATTATATTATAGCTATTTTAGGATTTATATTAATTTTACAGGTAACTTTGCATTTATTTTAACTAGGTACAATAGCTATTAAATAGTTAAGAACTATTTAATAGCTAAAATAGTTAAAATAATTACAAATTTACCTGTAAAATAAATCCTAACCTAAGTTACAATTAAACCTAACACTACACTATCAATAAATTAATTAAATAAAATACCTACAATTACCTACAATTAAACCTAACATTACACTATCAATAAATTAATTAAATACAATACCTACAAATAACTACAATTAAATAAACTAACTAAAGTAAAAAAAATTAAAAAGAAGTAAGTTACAAAAAATAAAAAAAATATTTACAAACATTAGAAAAATATTACAACAATGTTAAACTAATTACACCTACTCTAAGCCCCCTAATAAAATAACAAAGACCCCCAAAATAAAAAAATGCCCTACCCTATTCTAAATTACAAAAGTTCAAAGATCTTTTACCTTACCAGCCCTGAACAGGGCCCTTTGCGGGGCATGCCCCAAAAAATTCAGCTCTTTTGCCTGTAAAAAAACACATACAATACTCCCCCCAACATTACAACCCACCACCCACATACCCCTAATCTAACCCAAACCCCCCTTAAATAAACCTAACACTAAGCCCCTGAAGATCTTCCTACCTTATCTTTACCTCACCGGGTATCACCGATCGGTCCTGGCTCCAAAATCTTCATCCAACCCAAGCGGGGGCTGGCGATCCATAATCCTGCGGCTGAAGAGGTCCAGAAGAGGCTCCAAAGTCTTCATCCTATCCGGGAAGAAGAGGCGATCCAGACCGGCAACCATCTTGATCCAAGCGGCATCTTCTATCTTCATCCGATGAGGAACGGCTCCATCGTGAAGACCTCCAGCGCAGACCAATCTTCTTCCGAAGACGTCCAACTGAAGAATGACGGTTCCTTTAAGGGACGTCATCCAAGATGGCGTCCCTCGAATTCCGATTGGCTGATAGGATTCTATCAGCCAATCGGAATTAAGATAGCAAAATTCTGATTGGCTGATGGAATCAGCCAATCAGAATCAAGTTCAATCCGATTGGCTGATCCGATCAGCCAATTAGATTGAGCTTGCATTCTATTGGCTGATCGGAACAGCCAATAGAATGCGAGCTAAATCTGATTGGCTGATTGAATCAGCCAATTGGATTGAACTTGATTCTGATTGGCTGATTCCATCAGCCAATCAGAATTTTCCTACCTTAATTCCGATTGGCTGATAGAATCCTATCAGCCAATCGGAATTCGAGGGATGCCATCTTGGATGACGTCCCTTAAAGGAAGCGTCATTCGTCCGGAAGTCGTCGGTGAAGATGGATGTTCCGCGTCGGCAGGATGAACATGGATCCGGAAGAAAGAAGATTGAAGATGCCGTTGATAGAAGACTTCAGCCGGATCATGGACCTCTTCAGCTCCCGCTTAGATGAAGACTTCAGCCGGATCATGGACCTCTTCAGCTCCCGCTTGGATGAAGACTTCAGCCTGATCATGAACATCTTCAGCCCCCGCTTGGGCTTGGATCAAGACATCGGAGGAGCTCTTCTGGATCGATCGGTGAACCTGGTATGGTGAAGATAAGGTAGGAAGATCTTCAGGGGCTTAGTGTTAGGTTTATTTAAGGGGGGTTTGGGTTAGATTAGGGGTATGTGGGTGGTGGGTTGTAATGTTGGGGGGGGTATTGTATGTGTTTTTTTTACAGGCGAAAGAGCTGAATTCTTTGGGGCATGCCCCGCAAAGGGCCCTGTTCAGGGCTGGTAAGGTAAAAGAGCTTTGAACTTTTGTAATTTAGAATAGGGTAGGGCATTTTTTTATTTTGGGGGTCTTTGTTATTTTATTAGGGGGCTTAGAGTAGGTGTGATTAGTTTAAAATGGTTGTAATATTTTTCTGATGTTTGTAAATATTTTTTTATTTTTTGTAACTTAGTTCTTTTTTATTTTTTGTACTTTAGTTAGTTTATTTCATTGTATTTATTTGTAGATATTGTATTTAATTAATGTATTGATAGTGTAGTGTTAGGTTTAATTGTAGGTAATTGTAGGTAGTTTATTTAATTAATTTATTGATAGTGTAGTGTTAGGTTTAATTGTAACTTAGGTTAGGATTTATTTTACAGGTAATTTTGTAATTATTTTAACTATTTTAGCTATTAAATAGTTCTTAACTATTTAATAGCTATTGTGCCTGGTTAAAATAATTACAAAGTTGCCTGTAAAATAAATATAAATCCAAAAATAGCTATAATATAATTATAATTTATATTGTAGCTATATTAGGGTTTATTTTACAGGTAAGTATTTAGCTTTAAATAGGAATAATTTATTTAATAAGAGTTAATTTATTTTGTTAGATTTAAATTATATTTAATTTAGGGGGGTGTTAGTGTTAGACTTAGCTTTAGGGGTTAATACATTTATTAGAATAGCGGTGAGCTCCAGTCGGCAGATTAGGGGTTAATGTTTGAAGTTAGGTGTCGGCGATGTTAGGGAGGGCAGATTAGGGGTTAATACTATTTATTATAGGGTTATTGAGGCAGGAGTGAGGCGGATTAGGGGTTAATAACTTTATTATAATAGCGGTGCGGTCCGCTCGGCAGATTAGGGGTTAATAAGTGTAGGCAGGTGGAGGCGACGTTGTGGGGGGCAGATTAAGGGTTAATAAATATAATATAGGGGTTGGCAGTGTTAGGGGCACATAGGGATAATGTAAGTAGCGGCGGTTTACGGAGCGGCAGATTAGGGGTTAATAATAATATGCAGGGGTCAGCGATAGCGGGGGCGGCAGATTAGGGGTTAATAAGTGTAAGGTTAGGGGTGTTTAGACTCGGGGTACATGTTAGAGTGTTAGGTGCAGACGTAGGAAGTGTTTCCCCATAGCAAACAATGGGGCTGCGTTAGGAGCTGAACGCGGCTTTTTTGCAGGTGTTAGGTTTTTTCAGCTCAAACAGCCCCATTGTTTCCTATGGGGGAATCGTGCACGAGCACGTTTTTGAAGCTGGCCGCGTCCGTAAGCACCGCTGGTATCGAGAGTTGAAGTTGCGTTAAATATGCTCTACGCTCCTTTTTTTGGAGCCTAACGCAGCCATTCTGTGAACTCTCAATACCAGCGGTATTTAAAAGGTGCGGCCAGAAAAAAGCCAGCTTTAGCTATGCACCCCTTTGGCCGCAGAACTCTAAATCTAGGCGTAAGTTACAAAAAAATAAACACTAAGTTACACAAAATAAAAAAGAAATTATCAAATATTTAAACTAATTACACCTAATCTAAGAGCCCTATGAAAATAAAAAAATAAAAAACCTAACCTACAATAAACTACAAATAGCCCTTAAAAGAGCCTTTTGCGGGGCATTGCCCCAAAGAAATCAGCTCTTTTACCTGTAATAAAAATAGAAATAACCCCCCAACAGTAAAACCCACCACCCACACAACCAACCCCCCCAAATAAAACCCTAACTAAAAAAAACTAAGCTCCCCATTGCCCTGAAAAGGGCATTTGGATGTGCATTGCCCTTAAAAGGGCATTTAGCTCTATTGCTGCCCAAACCCTAATCTAAAACTAAAACCCACCCAATAAGCCCTTAAAAAAACCTAACACTAACCCCTGAAGATCCACTTACAGTTTTGAAGATCCGACATCCATCCTCAAAGAAGCCGGCAGAAGTCTTCATCCAAGCGGCCAAAGTCTTCATCCAAGCCTGTAGAAGTCTTCACCCAAATGGCATCTTCTATCTTCATCCATCCGGTGCGGAGCAACTCCATCTTCAAGACATCCGACGCTGAGCATCCTCGTCGTTCGACGTCTTCTTGAACAATGAATGTTCCTTTAAATTACGTCATCCAAGATGGCGTCCCTTAGATTCCAATTGGCTGATAGAATTCTATCAGCCAATTGGAATTAAGGTTGAAAAAATCCTATTGGCTGTTGCAATCAGTCAATAGGATTGAGCTTTCATCCTATTGGCTGATCTAATCAGCCAATAGGATTGAGCTTGCATTCTATTGGCTATTCCAATCAGCCAATAGAATGCAAGCTCAATCCTATTGGCTGATTGCAACAGCCAATAGGATTTTTTCAACCTTAATTCCGATTGGCTGATAGAATTCTATCAGCCAATCGGATTCTAAGGGATGTCATCTTGTATGACTTCATTTAAAGGAACATTCATTGTTCAAAAAGACGTCGAACGAAGAGGATGCTCCGCTTCGGATGTCTTGAAGATGGAGCCGCTCCACGCCGGTTTGGATGAAGATAGAAGATGCCATCTGGGTGAAGACTTCTGCGGGCTTGGATGAAGTCTTTGGCCACTTGGATGAAGACTTCTGCTGGCTTCTTTGAATATGGATGTCGGATCTTCAAAACTGTAAGTGGATCTTCAGGGGTTAGTGTTAGGTTTTTTTAAGGGTTTATTGGGGGGTTTTAGTTTAAATTAGGGTTTGGGCAGCAATAGAGCTAAATGCCCTTTTAAGGGCAATGCCCATTCAAATGCCCTTTTCAGGGCAATGGGGAGCTTAGGTTTTTTTAGTTAGGGTTTTATTTGGGGGGGTTGGTTGTGTGGGTGGTGGGTTTTACTGTTGGGGGTATTTGTATTTTTTTTTTTACAGGTAAAAGAGCTGATTTTTTTTGGCCAATGCCCCGCAAAAGGTCCTTTTAAGGGCTATTTGTAGTTTATTGTAGGTTAGGTGGTATTTTATTTGGGGGGGGGGGCTTTTTTATTTTCATAGGGCTCTTAGATTAGGGGTAATTAGTTTAAATATTTGATCATTTCTTTTTTATTTAGTGTAACAGTGTTTATTTTTTGTAACTTAGTGTTTTTTATTTTTTGTAACTTAGTTGTTAGTTTTTAGTAAATTTGTCATTTTTTATTGTAGATTTAAATTATTTGAGTAGGGTTAGGTGTTTAAATATATAATATAGTTAATTTAATTTGAAGTTTAATGTAATTTTAGTATAATAGTTAGGGTAGATTAATTCATAGTTTAATATAGTTTAATTTAAATCTAAAGGTAAGTTTAAATTTATTATAAGATAGGGATGAGTTAATATTTAATATAAAGTTAGCGGGTTGTTAGGTTTAGGGGTTAATAGTTTAATTTAGTTTATGGCGATGTTGGGGGCTGGCAGTTTAGGGGTTAATAGGTTTAGTAAGTGGTAGTGATGTGGGAGGCCAGAGGTTTAGGGGTTAATACCTTTAGTTAGTTGCGGCGGGGTCCGGGACCGGCAGGATAGGGGTTAATAAGTTTATTAGAGTTGCGGTGGGCTCCGGGAGCGGCGGTTTAGATGTTAATAGCTTTATTTAGTTGCGGCGGGGTCCGGGAGCGGTGGGATAGGGGTTAAACAGTTTAGTATAGTGGCTGTGTTTAGTGACAGTATACAAATAAAGCTGTGAAAAAGCCGAATAGCAGCAAGAACGATGACTGTTAGTTAACAACAGTCCGATGCTCATCGCCCCGTACTTGGTGTGCGGCTTTTTGACAGCTTTTTATATAAATAAGGAGAGCGTATTCAGGTCCGCGGCCGCAATGTTAGGCGATGTCAGGCGAGCGTATTGGTGCCGTTGAATGCAAGTAAGTTGACGGCTTGATAAGTAGGCCTCAGAAAGTTTAATGTCCCTTTAATATATGTCTATATATGTATACATATGTATTATGCATTCATATGTGTATATATGTCTGTAAATACATAAATGCACATATTAATGCATAAATACATATGTACTCACATATAAATATATACAATATTTCATAAAAGTGAGTACACCCCTCACATTTTTGTAATTTTTTTATTATATCTTTTCATGTGACAACACTGAAGAGATTACACTTTGCTACAATGTAAAGTAGTGAGTGTATAGCCTGTATAACAGTGGAAATGTCCAAATTGGGCCCAAAGTGTCAATATTTTTTGTGGTCACCATTATTTTCCAGCACTGCCTTAACCCTCTTGGGCATGGAGTTCACCAGAGCTTCACAGGTTGCCACTGGAGTCCTCTTCCACTCCTCCATGGTGACACCATGGATCTGGTGGATATTAGAAACCTTGCTCTCCCCACCTTCTATTTGAGGATGCCCCACAGATGCTCAATAGGGTTTAGGTCTGGAGACATGCTTGGCCAGTCCATCACCTTTACTCTCAACTTCTTTAGCATGGCAATGGTCATCTTGGAGGTGTGTTTGGGGTCGTTATCATGTTGGAATACTGCCCTGCGGCCCAGTCTCCGAAGGAAGGGGATCATGCTTTGCTTCAGCATGTCACAGTACATGCTGGCATTGCTCCCCAGTGCCAGCAGCACTCATGCAGGCCCAGACCATGACACTTCCACCAACATGCTTGACTGTAGGCAAGACACGCTTGTCTTTGTACTCCTCACCTGGTTGCCACCACACACGCTTGACACCATCTGGACCAAATAAGTTTCTCTTGGTCTAATCGGACCACAGGACATGGTTCCAGTAATCCATGTCCTTAGTCTGCTTCTCCTCAGCAACCTGTTTGTGGGATTTCTTATGCATCTAATTTAGAACAGGGACGACAGCCATGCAGACCAGTTTGATGCAGTGCTTGGCGTATGGGCACTGACAGGCTGACCCCCCCACCCCTTCAACCTCTGCAACAATGCTGGCAGCACTCATACGTGTATTTCCCAAAGACAACCTATGGATATTACGCTGACCACGTGCACTCAACTTCTTTGGTCGACCATGGCGAGGCCTGTTCTGAGTGGAACCTGTTCTGTGAAACTGCTGTATGGGCTTGCCCTCCATGCTGCAGCTCACTTTCAGGGTCTTAGCAATCTTCTTACAGCCTAGACCATATTTATGTAGAGCAACAAGTCTTTTTTTTAGATCCTCAGAGAGTTCTTTGCCATGAGGTGCCATGTTGAACTTCCAGTGACCAGTATGCTCCCCATTCACACCTGAGACCTTGTAACACTAATGAGTCACATGACACCGGGGAGAAAAAAATGGCTAATTGGGCCCAATTTGGACATTTCCACTTAGGGGTGTACTCACTTTTGTTGCCAACGGTTTAGACATTAATGGCGGTGTGTTGAGTTATTTTGAAGGGACAGCAAATTTACACTGTTATACAGCCTGTACACCTTCTACTTTACATTGTAGCAAAGTGTCATTTCTTCAGTGTTGTCACATGAAAATATATAATAAAATGTTTACAAAAATGTGAGGGGTGTATTCACTTTTGTGAGATACTGTATATATACATATGTGTATATGTGTATGTATGTCTCTCAATGTTAAAGAACTTTGTCAGCCTTTTTTCTAACACCTGAGACCTCTGATCTTTGAACCCTTATAACTTTTATATGCAATTTTTAGTTTTTACTAATTTTTATTAGATGGTGTTATCATAAATGTAACTGTACTTTTCAAAGTATTTTTTATGTGTTTTGTGCCACATTTTAGTTTTGTGTGAAAATTAACCAGAGCTCTGAGGTTGCGGTAATCATTCTAGAATAAATTGTGTTTGCACTTATGCGTTCGCATTTAATTTCAACTTGTAATACGAGGGCTCCTTCCAATGCACGCAAACAGCCGCAATGAACTCTATATCACTTGTAAAAACAGTTAGCTCGCCACTCATAATCTGTACCTAAATATTTTAACCAAATCATCTTAACGTGGACAAAAACATTTTTAGTGGATAGTGGAGGGAGCTCCATTAGCACATTACAAGCATTGAGCTAAGTGTTGCAGAATCCAAAAATACCACTGTAAAATGTAATACTTCTTAAGATCTGAAATAAATCATTATGTCAGGGTACCAGGAATCAGACAGAGACATATAATGCTAAATTAATCACACCTTTATTAACAAAATAACAAAAGATTATAACGAGTCCAAAAGTCAAATGACAAGCCAGGAGTCAAAGCCAGAGCCGATAGTCAGACGAGCCGGGTCAGGAACCAAAGAGAGTAGTCAGATAAGCCAGGGTCAGGAATACGAAGATCAGCAAAGTCAGGAACTAGCCAGAGATCAGGAACCAGAAGGAACGTCAAACAAGCCAGGTTATACACAGAGACAGGAACACAGGAAATAACAGAGAGATCAGTGACAACGCAAGGGCAATGGCAAACAGGACTGAGGCAGTTAAATAGGGAGTGATGACATCATCATACTGGGACTGCAACCTGTCTCTCTCTGATGAAGTTTGGCCATAAGAGGGAGCCTGGGAGTAGTGAGCAATGTTACACACTTTGCTGCAGGCAAGAGAAAAGACAGGTGAGTCAAAATGGCAGCCAAGATAAAAAGCAGCAAATAACTATTAAAGTCAGGGAGAAACTCTGACACACTATTATTAATAATCTAGAACTCCACTAGTCACACATTCCTCTGCTTAGCACACCCTTGTTTTAGAGCTTGAGCAATATCTGACATTAATTTTACTGTGCGCCCCCATTAAAGTCTATTATGTGAGGGATTAATAGCACTTGGGCTTTCCATCATGATCAGAGCACCCTAGGGTATCATCGAGCAATAATAAATAACTTTGTACTTATAAATGCAAAAATAGAAGCTCTATTGATCACGCTCAAGCGTTGTTAAAGCACAAAATTGCTTATATTTTTGTTCTCCACTTGTATAGATATATAGATAGATAGATAGATAGATAGATAGATAGATAGATAGATAGATAGATACACACATACATATACATGTTTAGACATGTATATGTATGTATCTCTATGTTAAAGCCCTTTGCAGTCCTTTTTTTTCTAACACTAAAGACCTCACATCTTTGAGCCCTTATAATTTTTTCATGCAATATTTGTATTCAATTATTTGTATTAGATGGCATTCTTATGTGTGTAACTGTACTTTTTGGTGTATTTTGTCCAACTTTTTCTTTGATCATAACAGTTAACCAGAGCTTTGAGGTTGTGCTATCCCATTGCGCGTTAAATTCAATTGTGGTTGTGCAAACATGTTTACTTTCAACTTGTAATACATGCGATACTTCCAACATACGCAAGCAGCCACGATAAACCTAATATCGCTTGCGTGCAACTGTTAGAGCGCCATTTGTAATCTGGCCCTCAGTAGGTAATTGAAGAAATATTAAATAGAGTTGTTTTTTAATGCATAATTCTATCTAGTATTTATTTAGAGTTTAATTTCCCTTTAAGTAAGCATTAGATTTTTTTATGACAAATTTCAAAACTGATTTCAATGGTTGTCACATGATGCAGTGGAAAGGAAATTTGAACTAACTTTAAAATTTTTCAGGGAAAAAAAATTCTACTACTCATTTGTAATTTAGACTAAGGGCCCAGTTATTAAAAGTTTGCAAGTAAAAATTTGAAAAATCAAAGAAAATGGGCTATTTCTGTGAGTGGCGAGCTGTCGCCCATAGAAATAATGAGAGGTCTCTGCTCGTAATGGAGGATGAAGTTTACAGGAAGAAACCGCCTTATGTTTAAACTTTAATATTACTCTCAAATCCCAATACAAGTGCTTTAAATTCCCTATTATTTTTATATGCATAGGTTTTCTTTTCAGAGTAATTAGTGTTTTAAAGGGACATGACACCCACATTTTGTCTTTCATGATTTAGAAAGAGAATGCAATTTTAAACATCTTTCTAATTTACTTCTATTATCTCATTTGTTTTATTCTCTTGATATTCTTTGCTGAAAAGCATATCTAGATAGGCTCAGTAGCTGCTGATTGGTTGCTGCACATAGAAGCCTTGTGTGATTGGCTCACCCATGTGCATTGCTTTTTCTTCAACTAAGGATATCTAAAAAATGAACCAAAACAAATAATAGAAGTAAATTGTAATGTTGTTTAAATTTGTATTCGCTATCTGAATAATGAAAGAAAGATTTTGGGTTTAGTGGCCCTTTAAGTCTTTTGATAAAAGCTTGTTGTAATAAAAGATCTGTAAGGTGGAAATGTTTAGATGTTTAAGCTGGTATTTGAGAGATAATTTCATACACACCCAAGGAACCATGTTCAGTATATTTTATGAAAAAACAACAATTGCACTTTGTATTTTGTATTTCTAAGTACAAATTTCTGTGTTTTATTTACGCTGTGCATATTTAATACAATTTATTCCTGTGTTTTCAGGGTTAAAAAAGTAGCTGTAGATAATTCCACCATGGAAATAGAAGTACTGGCTAGTATGCTTCAATCTCGCCAGCCCAGAGAACTTTATATCATTGGGCCCTGAGTGCCTTTTATTATGCACTTGTTGATTATGTAATTCTACAGTATTTATACTAAACCCAAATTTTTTTTCTTTCATGATTCGGATAGAGCATGCAATTTTAAACAACTTTCTAATTTACTCCTGTTATCAATTTTTCTTCGTTCTCTTGATATCTTTATTTAAAAAGCAGGAATGTAAAGCTTAGGCGCCTGCCCATTTTTGGTTCAGAACCTGGGTTACGCTTAAATGTAGCTACCAAAAAGCAAGCGCTATCCAGTACTCATAGAACTGTCAAATAATATAAAAATACCCATTATATAAGGAAATGGCCAAATGAAAAGTTCCTCTCCAAAGGATGTTGCTTTGTACAGTATACTTTAGGGAATGGGGTACCCCCAATGATTCTGCTTTCAAAACTGAGATGCACTTGTGCTGTGCACATTACAGATTTGACCATTATGTCGCTTTAAACATTAAAATGTAACATAAAAAGCAAGTAAATAGTTGTATAATATATATTTAATGTTAAATAATATTTTGTTATAACATTTATAAACATTAATATAATAAACATTTTATTAAAATATAAACATTTCATTAACATATCAGTTTCCATATGTTATTACTTTGATATTATTAGCATATTTATTAATTAAATATTTTAAACTATTCACAAAAAAATGCACTGTCAATCCAGATTTATAATGAAAACAGGTAGCATATGAGGATTTATTTTCTAGCAGAACAACAATCATAAACACAATTTGTAGCTGTACCAGGCATATCTGAAGTCCAAGGGAAAATAAGAAGTTTAAACTGGCAAGACTTTCCCTACACAAACACCAGACCACCAGCCTTCAACCTAATTGAACATCTTGGAGAACATTTGAAAAAGGGGAAGCACACAGTGATATATGTTGTAGACACTTTCTGGAATGCTCTTATGGAGTGATAAAATAATGTAGATTGTCAAATTCTGCACAATCTTTTAGAATCAAAATCAGAATCAGAGCTAAATCAGTCATTACAGGGACATGATACCCAAATGTTGAAGCACTTGGAAGTGATGCAGCATAGCTGTAAAAAAATATCACCAAAGCATCTCTATGGAAAAAAAGGAAGATATTTTACCTTGAAATCTCTTCAGTAGCCACATCCCATTGTAAAGAGACTTTAAGCGTCCAATGAGCATTCTAGTCCCAGGACTTGCAAGGAAGCATGCGACTGTCATGTACAGGCACAGTCATGTTATTTCACTACTCAATTTAAGGAAGTCTGCTATGAAATCTCACAAGATTTCAGTGAAATCTCATGAGATCATAGTAAAGCAAAGTATGACCTCAGCACTGCTGATGCTGAATGGCTATTGTTTTTATTTTATTATTCAACTTGCAACTGGGCAGTAGCTGAAGTATAACAGTTTACAGAGCACTTACTCTTGTAAGCTGAATATATTTCCAGGTAAAATATTTTCATTTTTTACATAGAGATGTTCATATGTCAGCTTTCTACAGTTATGCTGCATCACTTTCAAGTGATTTAGCATATGAGTATTATGTCGCTTTAAGACAAATGGTGGTCATACCAAATATTGAGGTTTTTGTTTTCAGTGTGTACTAACAACCATATTTTTTATTTTTATCAGAAAAGCTGAAATAAAAGTAAATTATGTTGTGTTGTGGTAATGTTTATATCCCATTTACTGCTCTTTTATAAGCATTACTGTATATATAGTTATATCGTATGTATTTTATATATTTTGCAAACTGTCTTCTTACCAAAAATGGTGACCTTAGGACCTCATGCAACATAAATGGTCTGTCTTTCTGTGTATGATTCGGGACATTTAACAGTCTTTTGTTTCTGAACCATTTATAGTTAGAATATTGCAAATCAGGGCAAAATCACAAGCATTTTTTTGCATTATAGAATACTTAAAACAAATTAGTAAATATATGAGCTAAACATAAATAACACATAAAATATTATTGCCTGGGCAGGTGACAGAAGCTAATGCGCTGGTTGCAGTCTTTACAGTTCTGTGCTGAAATATTTGCTGGAGAGGAATATTTATTGTGCGCCTGTTGAAAATGAAAGGCTTTTACATTTTAATGAGCCCTAAATAGGCATGAGGAAATATTGTTCATTAGCTGTAATCTGTGGAATTGCTTGAGTGAACTTCCATTGGAGGGTCCTTTAAACGGTTCACTCAAGTAAAGCAGTTTATATGGTAATTAAAGGACTATTCTGTCAACAACTGTGCTCCTATGTATTACTGTGAATGTACATCTTGTACTGTAGTTTCTGGTAGTGCAGAATTAAAAAGAGCAGGAAAAAGGTAATATGGTTGATGCTTTGTATTTAAAGTGTTTTATATTCTTCTTGCTATTGTTATTTTCATTTTTTTTTTTAAAGTTTCTTTCTTTTTATGAAAGCGTCATAACTGAGCTATGAACTATTTTGTGGAGGGAAGAATTATTGTTCTGACATCCATTCATTAATCATTTCTCTGGCACTGTGGCCAAACAGGTATCTCATGCTGTTTAGCAGATGTGAGCACACTGCTGGTTTGGCAGAATATCCCACCTTTTTCCCACCCTTACTCTACGTAGTCATAGAACAGATTATACCTCACTGTTTGAAGGGCATCTTAGGGGACAAGAAGTATGGAGACTAAACAAAACAGATATACAGAGGTCAGCACTTGAATAAAGGAAATACACTTGCATCCTTGTCATTTTCATCACTAATATTTTTTGTTAGTGGTTTATAATAATTAAAGGGATAGTAAACCCCCAAAAAATATTTTATGATTCAGATAGAACATACAATTTTAAACAACTTTCCAATTTACTTCTATTATCAAATTTGCTTCATTCTCTTGTTATCCATTGCTGAAGGGACAGCATTGCACTACTGGTAGGAAGGTGAACACATCTAGTTAGCCAATCACAAGAGACAAATGTGTGCAGGCACCAATTAGCAGCAGCTCCCACTAGTGTATGATATGTGCGTATTAATTTTAAAACAAGGGATACTAAGAGAATGAAGCACATTTGAAAATAGAAGTGAATTTAAAAGTGTCTTAAAATGACATGTTCTATCTGAATCATGCAAGTTTAATTTTAACTTTTCCTATCGCTTATATATATTGTTTTTGCATGAAGAAGGCAAAGTGAAAACTGTATACATTTAATGTGAACTAACAGGAAGCGTATCATTATGTAATAGGCTAAACTACTTATTGACTGATAGATCATCTATATAAAAAGAAGAAAAAAACATGAAAATACATTTTGAAAAGTCTAATTGAGATTGTACAGAGAAAAGTTTTGAGTATTCTCTGTCCCTTTAAGAGATGTTTTGATTGAAACAATAATAGTTCATCTCAACTGGGTTTAGTAATTTATAAAGCAACTGAGCAAATTCAAGGCGATAACTGTCAGAAGTCCTTTGATCCTGCAGATAATGACAAACTGATATACCAGTCAAAGAGATAGATTCTGATTGGTTAGAGTTGTTCCACAACAATATTGTATGGCCGATCAGGTTATTTTTATCATAGTTTTCTTAACCATTACATTCTGCAAGAAAAGTCTTTGTTTGAATCAGAAAATAACATCAAAATCTAGTTTATCTAGTTAAAATGTGCAGCTAAAGTGAAAGATAAAACATCTAATTCATTCAGTATTGATTATGACTAAAATGTCTGAATGCAAGTTTTTTAATTAACCAATTCATATAAATTCATGAAGTGTGCAATTAATTATTTCATATAATTTTCAATAATTTTATAATTAATATATTTAAAGGCTCAAACACTTTATTTCAGTTATTATTGAGCAGTCGGATGATAGTATTTAATGTATGTATGTTTTATAGCTTAAAAGTATAATTTGACCTATATTTTTAAACTTTTATGAAAGGGATATGAAACTCAATTTTTTTTCATGACTCAGATAGAGCATGCAATTTTAAACAACTTTCAAATTTAATCCTATCATCATTTTTTCTTAAATCTCTTGGTATCTTTATTCGAAAAAGCAGGAATGTTAGCTTACGAGTCAGCCCATTTTTGGTGGGTTATTTTACTATCCCTTTGAACATAAATGTGTTTAACAAAGAACTTTGAAACACATTGTAATTACAAGAATTTTCTACTGCCCTGTAATAAAGGGACAGTGTACCCTTATTTTTCCCCCTTTAATTTGTTTCTAAAGATCAGTTTTCCTTGCTGGAGAGTATTACATTGTTTTAAAATAGCTCCTTTACCTATATTGTGGTATTTTAAATAGCTGGTATTGTCTGTGGTATCACTACCTATACTGAAAATATATATATACTTACAGGGATAGTGTACTCCAGATTTGTTATTGTTTAAAAAGATACCCCTTTATTACCCATTCCCCAGTTTTGCATAACCAGCACAGTTATATTAACTTTTTACCTGATGATAAAAGTAAACTGGAAAGTTGTTTAAAATTGCATGCGCTATCTGAATCATGAACGTTTAATTTTGACTGGACTGTCCCTTTAAATATTGGCTCTAGAAATGCTGTGTAAACATAGCCAGCAGAAGAAATTGCGCTCCCAGTGGCAGGAGAGATAAATAATAACATGCAATTTTTTCAATTGCTCTCTCTCGGCTTGATTTGGAGTTCGGCGGTAGATGGGTTGCTAACGCCACGCGTGTTTTATGTCTAACGCACGGCATTGTTTGACTCCGGTATTTAGAGTTCAAAAAAGACCATCTAACGATGCTCCTAACGCGTGTATGTCACACGCGGAATACTGCCCGCGTTAGACAGTCTCCCATAGAGATCAATGGGAAAGCAAAAAAATAGATTTTTTCACCTAACACTCGATCTCGCGAGAATACGCACAGCTCGGTCATATGACGCATACCACATCATGCACAACAATAACACGCCGCAAATGTCACAACAACAATCAATCAACAAAGCACACAAGCATTACACATTCACAAGCGGGGGGATTTGAAATAAAATTTAATACGGGGAATACGCATATACTTTAAGATGCGGAAATTCGCAAAATGGAATAAAAAATATATACATACACTAGAAAAATAATCGCATTCAATATCACTATATATTAGGACAAACATACATATACAACACTTCACTAATAACACACCATCGCAAATTCACATTTAAAAAGAATACTATTGGAAAATGTTAGAGAAAACGACCACTATGACATCATCGCATTCTACACATTCCACAAATATTAACTCAAAATGAGCATGCGCAAATTCACACAACTAATACACATTGCACTAATATTAATTGCTAATAAAGCACACCTGAACACAATTTACAACGGAAATTGGTACATCATTAAACATTTACACAGGGTATATAAGCACCACACAAGCAGGGCTTCTTTGACTGTGTTGCTGTTGGGTCTTTGGAGATTGGAGGTTTAAGATTAGAGAGTTGGTGCATTATTGTGAGTGAGTTAGTGTTAGCGTGAGAGAGTCAGTTGTTAGAGTTATCGTGAGTGAGTTAGTGGGAGTTAGTGGGAGTGGGAGAGAGTCTGTTAGTGGGAGCGTGAGTGAGTTAGTGGGAGTGGGAGTTGTTAGTGAGAGTTGTTAGTGGGAGCGTCAGTTAGTGGTAGTTAGTGAGAGTTAGTGGGAGTGTTTGTTAGTGAGAATTAGTAGTTGTGTGTTAGTGAGAATTAGTAGTAGTGTGAGTTAGCGAGCGAGTGATTTTTCTGTACACGTAACACATTTACACGCAAACACATTCAATACATACATACACTTATCAATAACACTACATACACTCCATACCCCCTACCCCCTCATACTACACTCCATACCCCATTCCCTGTAGTCCCATTCCCTTTCATCCCATTTACTCTTATCCCATACCCCATACCCATCCCATACCCATCCCCTAGTTACATTTAGTTTACATATCCTCCTTTTAGTCTTCTTCTTCTTTTGGTTTATTTAAATACTCCTTACCCTCTTTGTTTTTTTACATCCCTCTCACACTTTCAGCACTTTTTTTTGTCTTTTTAGTTCTTTATTTTGACCCCCTTTCATTTCATCATACTCACTTTTTGTTTGATTATTTGGGGTTTAGTTTAGGGAACAGATGGAGGCCAGGCAGGGGAGAGGTAGAGGGGGGAGGAGAGGGAGGGGGAGATGAACAGGGAAGGAAGGGGGGCAGGAAGGGGGGCAGGAAGCGGGGGTGGAAGCGGTGGGTGGACCCAGCCACTTGGTTCAAGATGAACAAGTGGCTGGGCCCAGTGGCGGACAGAGTAGGGCTTCACAGTCCGGGAAAAAGAGGGCATTGTCACAGGGGAAGGCCAAGGCGACTAGGGAGGCAAGGTTTTCGATGGAGGAGAAGGAGGCCCTCGTAGAGGCCTATATGGCCAGGTATAGGAGGCTGCAGCACCAGAAGACTACCCCGACTGACAAGAGGAGGCTCTGGAATGAGATAAGAAATGCAGTCAATGCAGTGGGTGGCCGGAACAGAGATCTGGATTCAATAAAACATCGCTACCGGGACTGTAAGATGGATCTCAAGAAAAAGTTAAGCCTGGAGGCCCGACATGCCGCAGGAACCGGTGGCGGACCTGCCCTGGAAATAGAGTACTGCCGATGGGAGGAAATGTTGCGGCCCAGCATCTCCGAGGTGGAAGTAGTCGGTATCGGAGGAATTGATACCGGGAACCTGCCACTCTCATCTGACGGTAAGCTCATTGAACAATAAATTCACATACGAATGTATTTCAAGGGACACTATACGCAAACCTTTACTTTCATGATTGAGGTAGCGAATACAATTTGACAAAACATTCAAATGTACTTATATTACCTAATTTGAATCATTCTTGAGATATATTTTAATGACGAAATAGCCATGCACACGGTGAAACAATCACAGGAGGCAGCTATATTCAGCTAACAATCAGCATCTTATAAGCATATTTAGATATGCTTTTCAGCAAAGAATATCCAGAGAATGAAGCTAATTAGATAAGAAAAGTACATTAGAAAGTTTATAATAAATGTATGCTTCTAAATCATGAAAGATAAAACATTGGGTTTCATGTCCCTTTAAGGATCAGATTAATGCTATAACGTTGTTTACACGCATTCAATTACTTTGCGGTTACATCAGTATCTAGGCTATAGGTTAGGTGTGCATTTAAACAGACTGAAAACAAACGCGAAAAAATTCAGATTGACCAGAGATATCACAAACACGGTTTTGAAAAAGCGGAAATCGTATTGATTGTTTGTTAGATTTCAAAGTGGATTAATGATTCTGCATTTGTAATTGTATCGTAAGCTAAGTCATTTAAAGCTTGATTTGCAAATATGCTAATATATACATTTTTTATTTCTTTTTTAAATATACAGAGTCTGGGGAGGAGGCAGCACAAGAAACACAGCCTCATCCATCTCCCCGGGATGAGAGTGGTGGGGAGGAATTTCCACTTCGGAGGGAAGAGGCCCCCCGTGACGAAGAGCGCACGGAAGCTGATGAAGAGGCCCCGGAAGCAGAGGAGGAGCCCGCGGAACCAGAGGACCCTCAAGGACCCGCTCCCCGCCGTGCACGGGCACCCCGCCGTGCACGGGTACCCCGCCAAGCACAACAAGAGGAAATAGTGGAGGTGCGGGTTCTACTGGACTACATAGACCAGATGCGTAACTCCCGGATACAAAATATCGAAGGCCGAACTCGAATTCTTGATGGACAAAATCAAATAATTGAAGGCCAAAACCAAATAATAAACATACTTAATAGAATCGAACAAGGCCAAAACCGAATCATTAATCTGCACCAAGAGATGTTCAATTTTTTCCGGGAGGCGCATGCTGGTCTACCTCCTGGTCCGCCTCCTGCTGCTGGGCCTCTTGCTGCTGGGCCTCCTGCTGCTGGGCCTCCTGCTGCTGGGCCATCTCCTCCTGCCGGCCCATCTACTCCTGCCGGCCCATCTACTCCTCTTCAGCCATCTCCTCCTCTTCAGCCATCTCCTCCTCTTCAGCCATCTCTTCCTCTTCAGCCATCTTCTCCTCCTCAGCCATCTTCTCCTCCTCAGCCATCTTCTCCTCCTCACCTTGGTCGTCCCAGTACTCTTCCTTCCACTCTTCCCACAACATCTCCAAGGAGAACTCTTCGGAGTCGGCAGTTGCCCCTCCCAGAGCCTCAGCCCCGTGGGAAGAGGGGAAGGAAGAGGAAGTAAGTATTTATTTTCATCTTTAATGTTTTTTTTATTTAATGTGTAATGGATAGGTATGTGATGATGTGGTTTTCATACACTTGTGGACCACACTCTGTATATAATCTACTTCTATGGGACCGGGTCCATGGAGGCAGATTATTTGCAGAGTGTGGGTTATAAGTGTGTGAAAAACACATCATCACATACCTATCCTTGTTCATGATATTGATTGGTTTCTGTGATGTGATGTCCAAACTGTTTCCCTAATCGCAAACAAAATTACCATTACAATTATCCATGATGGCATATTACTGTTTGAATGCCAATAACACAGCTTAAAGGGACAGTCAGAAAATTATTGATTACAAAGAAAACACTGTAATACGCATTATCAAGTTGGAAACAACAAAACATGGAGAAATACGTGTGACTTATGTGCTTAACCTTGTATCTATGACTAGGAAAAATGACCACTTATTTGTTGTTCTGACATAACAACATTTTAGATATCAATGATCAATACATGGTAAATAATATGCTGTATGAGCACAAGGTTTTACATATACAAATGCTATCCAAATGCCCTCTAGTGGTCAAATTGTATAATGATTACATGCACTCTTCAAGCTCGAAGAAATGAGCACACGAACCTCATAGGTTTAGCTAGCAAATTTAAATAAACACAGACAAATGATTAATTGGTGAGAAACATTTTGATATCATTGATATTACAAAATTGACTTTTAGAATAATGCAAAACATTATTTGTTTTCTAAACTGTCCCTTTAACAAAATTACATATGCTAACACATATTTGAAGCTTGTTGGTATATCTACATGTACTTGTTCAAAAAATAAATATTGAAATCAGATTTATATTGACGTGTTAAATAAAGTCTATTTTCTTAAAGAGACATTATTGTGTTAATTTTTTTTTTAAAGACATTTGTTTTAACAATGAATATGGATTAAAGTCCTTTTAGGAGTGGGGGGTGAAAATATGCTAACAATAATATATTTGAAGATTAAACAATGTGGAACTCATACATGATACAAAAATCAACATTTGCATTAAAGGGACAGTATACTATATTTTTAACAGAACTGTATGTAATAGACACTACTACAAAAAACAAGATTAACATATACTGATATCAATATTACAAAGCTTCAAACACTTTCAAAGAAAATCGGGTTAGCTCTATTGAAAATATAGATGAACCCCCATTACAACCGTAAAACAAGACAATACACCATCATACACAAAACAGGAGAAAGCTGGAGATGGTACTCACATGAAACTTAGAGGCTTGGCGAGGAGTCTGATAATTAATTACATTTTATTTGAACAGAAGCAAAATGAAACGTGTATTTGTTAAACAATGGACTATCTAACTAGAGACCAAATTAAAATATTTCATTTATAATGTGAGTGTCTAATGAACCTTTAATAAAATATACAACGAAATTACATTTAGAAGAAGTCGGCATCATATATTTAGCATATGATAAAGCTAAATGCATATTGATTACTTTATTCTAACACAATAGCGCATATTTATTAATTAGATATCTTTAACATTAAACACAACAGTCATTTTTCTGAAAAAGGAACATATTGTTGACAAACATATTAAACAACATGGACTATAGAGATTTGCACTTGCCTCGAAATATCATATGCATGAAAATATTTTGCTTTCGTTCGTTTATTCAACCAGACATCCAGCAAAAGAGAATGTGGTGGTCTTTATCAGCTACGGGTCAACAATGTAACATGATGCAAATAATACATATTTGCAAGGTTTTTAAAATTGGCTGCAGTCACAAACGTGTTTAACGTGCACAAACAAATATTGCGGGACTACGTAATCCAATCAGACGTTTTTTTACCTTTGCATGTGACGTCTTAACATGGCGCTTCCTTGATCACGTAAGAACGCCATCCAATAAAAGGCACATTCTTGATCACGTAAGAACGCCCAAAAAAAAAGGCGCATCCTTGATCGCGTCAAAACGCCATCCAATAAAAGGCACATTCTTGATCAAGTAAGAACGTCAGTCAATACAAGGAATCATTGGACAGCCTGGCAGGTGACGTTTTAAGCAACATGGCGCATCCGAGATCGCTGAAAAACCGCAGCCAATACAAGGACTCAGTTGACAGCTTAGCATATCACTAAGAAACGTATTTATATTTTAGGAACTAGTATGTGTCTAGATTGCTATCTAGGAATGTCACCAAATCATGAATCATCTTTTCGGACTTGACTGTCCCTTGAACTATAGCTATGGTGTATATCTTTAACATTTAAAAGATACACATGAGAAATACATATGCCATTGATGTTTTAAGATATGTTTTGATTGTTTTGGAATAACAATAATGATACATGGATTGATTAAATGTGTCATTTATTCAAGTTTAAATATGGTCAGCCTACCTATAGCCATATATGGGAGGAGAAGTATTTTGTTAACATATTTGTTAAAAAATATTCATCATCTAAAATATTTGCATTACACACAGAGATTTATTTGGTTACACTTTTACAATAAGATAGAATAGAAAATGAAATACATGTGCTGTCAACATTACAATAAGATTGTTTATTAATAAGATTATATGTCCTTGTTCATGTAAAAGTGACAAAAACGCTTTAGAAATGGAAATACATTCATTAACAATTGTGCTCACCATCACTTAAAGGGACATTATTTTGTTTTTAAAAAGAGGATACACATAGACAATACTATTTCAATAAAATGAACACTTTACAGGGATTATATCATTGTATCAATCCTCAGATCATTTGTTAAAGGTGCATCAATTCATGCATGAGTTTCTAAATACACACATGGATGTGAAAATTGAAATATACATATATACACAAATAACAATCTATATATACATATATAAAACAATTACTATGCTAATCATAATCATGCAATGATAAAGCTAAGAGAAAAATATATAAAGACAAATAATAAAATTACATTGGAGATGTTAATCTTAAAGTCATTTACAATTGTCTTACATATATGATTTTTGAAAAACAATTATTTTTGGTAGGTCCCTTTAAGGATCAACAAGATAAACTAGAGCTTTCAAAAAATAACATGAAGAATGAGGACAAAGAATCGTGCAATGACATGTCTTTTATTAGTATGTAAGAAAACATCAACAACGTTTAGAAATAATCTTGTAAAAATAAGGAATATTTGAGCCATATGACAAGGTAACAGAGTGCATCACAGTCCATGAAGAGAGTTGCCAAGGGCCACCATAGCCCCTTTGGAGACATATGACAAGGTAAAAGAGTGCATCACAGTCCATGAAGAGAGTTACCAAGGGCCACCATAGCCCCATTGGAGACATATGACAAGGTAACACAGTGCATCGCAGTCCATGAAGAGAGTTGCCATGGGCCACCATAGCCCCATTGGAGACATATGACAAGGTAAAAGAGTGCATCACAGTCCATGAAGAGAGTTACCAAGGGCCACCATAGCCCCATTGGAGACATATGAAAAGGTAACACAGTGCATCACAGTCCATGAAGAGAGTTGCCAAGGGCCACCATAGCCCCATTGGAGACATATGACAAGGTAACACAGTGCATCACAGTCCATGAAGAGAGTTGCCAAGGGCCACCATAGCCCCATTGGAGACATATGACAAGGTAAAAGAGTGCATCACAGTCCATGAAGAGAGTTGCCAAGGGCCACCATAGCCCCATTGGAGACATATGACAAGGTAAAAGAGTGCATCACAGTCCATGAAGAGAGTTGCCAAGGGCCACCATAGCCCCATTGGAGACATATGACAAGGTAACACAGTGCATCACAGTCCATGAAGAGAGTTGCCAAGGGCCACCATAGCCCCATTGGAGACATATGACAAGGTAAAAGAGTGCATCACAGTCCATGAAGAGAGTTGCCAAGGGCCACCATAGCCCCATTGGAGACATATGACAAGGTAAAAGAGTGCATCACAGTCCATGAAGAGAGTTGCCAAGGGCCACCATAGCCCCATTGGAGACATATGACAAGGTAACACAGTGCATCACAGTCCATGAAGAGAGTTTCCAAGGGCCACCATAGCCCCATTGGAGACATATGACAAGGTAAAAGAGTGCATCACAGTCCATGAAGAGAGTTACCAAGGGCCACCATAGCCCCATTGGAGACATATGACAAGGTAACACAGTGCATCACAGTCCATGAAGAGAGTTGCCAAGGGCCACCATAGCCCCATTGGAGACATATGACAAGGTAACACAGTGCATCACAGTCCATGAAGAGAGTTGCCAAGGGCCACCATAGCCCCATTGGAGACATATGACAAGGTAAAAGAGTGCAACAGGCACAACAATAAACTTTGAAAAAGGCCAAATGGCAACAATAAAAAAAAACATCAACATGTGGACGGAGGATTCTTATCTGCCACCTTGGAGCATCTCCAGATCCTCCACTTACTGGTCATCCTCTTCATCGTCCTGTGCATGTCCAGCTCCAGATTCAGGCCTTGAACTTAATCGCATAATTTCACGCAGAGTCAAGTCCTGAACCCGGAGCTGGGCCTGCATGGTGTCGTTCATCCCTCTCAGGACAGCTGCGTTCCTCAACACGGCCTGCTCTACTCTTGCTATACCTTCTAGCATGAGCCATGCTGAGTCACAGCCTAAAATAAAGAATAAATTAAATATTAATGATAATTGCACAACAGACGAAAAAATAAGCAAAGATACATTGTCATCATAAAGACAAATCATTCTTTACATCAATTAGTTTAAATTGATTCTTTACACATGAAATATGTTATTCAGACAGACCAAAATCATTAAAGGGACAGTTTACTCAAACATGTTGTCCCCTTTAATTGGTTTTCGATGATCCACTTATACAGCTTGAGTGTATCAAATCTTGTTAAAGGATTTACATTGTACTTATATTAGCAATTTAAATATTTTAATTATATTGTGGTAGGCACACCTATCCTTAAACATTTTGGCATTGAGGACAAGCTGTGTAAACATAGCAACCTGAAGAAATTACATTCCCACTGGGTTAGACAAGAGATAATGTATAAACATTTGTACATAAATTGTTGGATCCAAGTAGTGGTGATTGGTATATGTAGTGATATCAAATTAAAGGGACACTGACCTAAATATTTAATTGACTGATTCAGATAGAGAATGACATTACAAATATTTAAAAATTACACATATTCTTTAAATGTTTGAATTCTATAGCTATTTTTTGAATGCAAGAATGTCGGTTTTTAGGGCAGGCCATATTTGTTTATCAACTTTGTTTGTCCCTGCTGGTTGATGGATACATTCATCCAACAATAAAGAAATGATGTCCACAATTATTTTCTATTTAAAATTAATTATAGGCATTTCTTTGTTTCAATAAAGATAGCAAGAGAATGAAGAATAATTCATAAGAGTAGTAAATTATAAATTTGATTAACATTGCATGCTCTATTTGAATCACAATAGAAAATATTTACCTTCAGTGTACCTTTAAGTATCTTATAATGTTGATTTTGAATGATACTTACAGCTGTGCCTGGGAAGGACAATCCGACACCCAGGACAATGAAGATTGAGACAGGGGGGAGGGATGGGATTGGGTTGGGGAGGGATGGGATTGGCTTGGGGAGGGATGAGCTGATGCTTCGGGGTAGGCCGTACAGCTGGGGAGTGGGGAGTTGGGGTCTGGGCAGTGGACGGGCCATAATACGGGGAGAGCGGCGAAGGGGGTTGTAGTGGCGTTTTTTGGGAGGGGCAGGAAATGATAAATGGGAAGGGCCGGCAGGGGTCTGGGCATGGGCAGGAGTCTGGGCATGGGCAGTGGTCTGGGCATGGGCAGGGGTCTGGGCCTGGGCAGTGGTCTGGGCATGGGCAGGGGTCTGGGCATGGGCAGGGGTCTGGGCATGGGCAGGGGTCTGTGACTGGGCAGGGGACTGGGCAGGGGCGGAAACCAGATGACCAGAAGTGGCGGATCCATCTGAAAATTTTAAAAATATATATTAACATCTCATACATCATGAAATCAAATCAACGCATTTCAAATTGATTATGTTTTCAATATACTTAGAAGTGTGTTTGAATTTGTAAACAATTATGAAATGAGGATATGGTATGCATATAGGCACTCAGATGAATATCAATTACTGTCTGTACAATTATAACATTATTATTGTGTTTTGGCCTGGAATATGCATGTGACATAATGATGGCATGAATTATACATTTTTTTAAAAAACATTTTTTTCATGCTGCCTGATATAGAAAGGGGGCAGTAGTGTATTTGAACAGACAAATAATATTCCTTTTTAAATTGCAAAAGCTGTAGACTTTGAATGTCTTCAATGAAATGATTTTAAAAAAAAAGCAACATGTTGGAATTATGATAGATATATTACACATACCATTAGACTCCAAGGCAGCCTCTTCCTCCTCTGTCACATATGTTAAATCAATCTCTGTAAAACATAACATGTTGTGTACACATTAAGAACAGATATTATAATATATGTTACTGTTGTTCAAAGACACACATCAATGTTGCATTAAAGATATACACACCCAAAGTTATGATTTACATCATTTTGATGGAGCATACAAATTACATTAGATTTGTTATTCTCAATGATTCATATTTTCGATGTATTGTTTGTATTAATTTAAAAATCATAAAAGCATAGTACATAGAACATTTAAGATTTCTCATGTGTGTATCACTTGATGACTGTTGTCAAAAATGAACATGGAAACAAACATATGCTATACATCTTCTGAATAACAAATGTGTAGACTAATAAAGTTTTAATTATTAATCTTTCAATATTAAAAGAAAATTAATATATAATCAGAAGAGAAAATTATATGTTTGTTTCAAATGTTATGCTTCATCAGAATCATGCTCATAATATTGATTACCAATACACCTTCAATGACATATAAATGAGTCAATGGACTTACCAGGAGACCGCAAAGGTGGCTCTGTGTCACTGCTGGATTCCTGTGGGCTCCCCACACCAACTCTCTCTATGAATGATATAGATATATATTAGTAAACACATTTGGGATATCACTAAATCACATCTGTATCGAATTTTAAGATTAATCAACTTGAAAATCTGAAGAATAGAGCAGTCATTAAACCAAAAAATGCTTGATTGAATCAAGGGGATTCTGTTAAAAATGATGTATTGAACATATGTTTAATTTCAGACTATATTAGACATCAAACTCATATCATACGATGCTATTGCATATCTAAATATACCCATTGATCAATGTTCTTAAAAGAATACACGCAAACCACATTTTGAAGAAGTTGACAAATCTAAACAAACACATGTGGCACATCGAGCCATTTGTGCAATGTACAGTAATCTTGTTTAGGACACAACACATATTTATCACAATACAAAACCAAATTGATTAGTACAAATCTGTAATCATGGTGCTGTTAGAGTATGCTGATATCTATAAAGTAACTCCAACAGTGAATATGTGAATTATATATCAATATTGTTTAATCCAAAGAATGTAAAGATGAATGAATCTATTGTTTATTAAAGGGACACTGACATGATTTATTTAAATCATTGATTTCTCTGTTCAAACTGTTCAAAATGATTTAACATTGACTCCTATTATAATTTGAATGTTGCTACATTTTAATCTTAAAGGCAGATAAGCAATATTGTATTCAATAAATATTGTTTGTTGAAGGTATCCACCAATCATCAATAAAAACCCAGGTTGGTCAACCAAAATTGAGATGCAGATAAACGTACATTCTTGATTTTAAAATACATTTAGCAATAGAATATTTCACATATGATGATAGTATTATATTTAAATGTTTATTAATATTGCATACTCTATCTGAATGACAACATTAATAATTGTAGCTCAGTATCCCTTTAATATAAACTTATATTGATTTGACAATGTTGGTGTTAATGAATTCTCTACTCCATATGTTGATGTAATGAATGGGATTGAGCATGCAATTCAAATCTAATATGTTATTTAAGGATATCCGAAGAATTTTTAAATTTTCATCTATTAAAGGGACATTACATATAAATATTGAACAATGTGGATTTAGTATGTAATGTTCTGTCCATGTTTCTAAGACAAATGTCAATTAAAATGAGACATACCATACTGTGACAAGCCCTGCCTTAAGGATCCAGCAGCAACATCCATATCTGTAATATATTAAATGAGGATTGCATATCATTAATACAAATCATGCCATGTTTAAAATCTTTACATTATTAGCAAATCAATTTAAAACTATTAATCCTTTGGTAGTCCCATGAGTTAATTGTTTCCTCAATTCAATTCATGATAAATATATCCTGTACTCTTATTTTCAATCAGTTGTGTTGTTTACTGTAGCTTTAATTATTTTTTGGTGTTATTTCATTCTCATCAATTGATGGGCATATGTTATAATTTATTTGGATTCTTCTTTTTTTATTATGTATAATATTGAAAATAAGAATACTGTATTCTTCACATATATAATAATTAACATTTCATTTTGACCAACATGTATAAAGCAATGCCACTTACAGCAAAGCCATGTTAACGTGTATGCGAAATTCCATTTTCGCGATCATTGCGCAATGATTCAAAGCGGAATTACGCATCCGTCATTTGACCAACATGTATAAAGCAATGCCACTTACAGCAAAGCCATGTTAACGTGTATGAGCAATTCCATTTTCGCGATCATTGCGCAATGATTCAAAGCGGAATTACGCCTCCGTCATTTGACCAACATGTATAAAGCAATGCCACTTACAGCAAAGCCATGTTAACGTGTATGCGCAATTCCATTTTCGCGATCATTGCGCAATGATTCAAAGCGGAATTACGCATCCGTCATTTGACCAACATGTATAAAGCAATGCCACTTACAGCAAAGCCATGTTAACGTGTATGCGAAATTCCATTTTCGCTCTGTGACGCATATTCTGTAGAGCGCAAGAAACATCATTCCTATTTCATGTGTCACTAATCTAAAATCAGATATCTAAACATCATATGTAGTGTATGTTGTGAGATCTGTATAGGTTTAGTATCTGACTATATACACATTTTTTGATTAAAAAAAAAAAAAAAAAGATATTATATGAAGTTGGATAATTACCTGGTTCAGATTCTCCATCTCCTCCCAGGCCACCGGACGGAGAAGCAGCTGCCCTGGCCCCCGCGTCAGGACTTTCAGATCCCGCAGCTGGGAGGGAAGAAGAGGAGGCCGAGGATGGCGAGGATCTGAATCTTTTGGGGACCCGGAGATTGAGGAGCTCGCATAAAGTCACCTCATAAGGGAGTAGGTACAGTTTCCGCGGGGCCTCTCTTTTGCCACCTCTTTTACGGGCTTGTACCCAGTCCCTTATGAGGTTGACTTTTTTGGTTAACCGTAACCTCATATCTCTGAATCTCCTCATGATCTGATCCTGGGTCCTCTGGACGTCACACACCAATCTAACCGCATTGGTGATAGACTCCCAGAGGGCCTTCTTAACAGGCGCATCTGTCAACCTCCTCTTGTTCTCAAACAGCTGGGGATAAAAGTCCTTGACGGCGTGGACCAGTGCAGCGCTCTCCTCCTTGGTGAACCTGGGAGCTGACATGCCTGCTGGGTTGTCCAATAAATATATTATAATAATAATAATATAAACTGCCTGCAGGCATTAGAGAACTGACAAAGATGGCAACGTGTAATGGACTTTTATATGGTGAAGTAAACATGAGATGCACCATGGGACAAGTTATCTGTACATCTGATTGGATAAAAGTTTGAAATATTGTTAGAATGTCTGTGAGACCATCCTGACTCAAGTTGTGTTTGTGTGATGAACTCTGATTGGCCGTTCCTTAATGTTTCATATCTTAGTAACTTCCTTACACATACCTCATGGTGGTGCTGTTACTTCATTTTTCATGTAGACTTATTTGTAACTCATGGGCCTGTCATGCGGATATGTGTGACGCAGATTTAATATCCGTGATCCGTTAAATATTAATGATTAAATTCTCTTTATCATCTAATACTGTCACATTATTAAATGTTGTAGACATTTCTCGGTTTAATAACGGTCTGTTTCTTTAATACAAATATACATTTAATATTGTATGTCTTTATTGTTCATAAAATCCATTTATTGACTTATTGTGAAGTATTGATATTGCTCTATTAAATGTATTTCATAATGCACATTGATTGTGTGCTATTGCGTGACATTAGACTCTAATGTTTAAAGATGCTAATCTGGTGTTTCAAGATGCGTTTCCCACGCAATATTTCTGAATGTTCAAAATCAGGTTATAAGGTCAGTAACTTGGATAATCTGTTTATAAATGTTAAACTACAGGTTTGTTTGTTATTAGTAAATAAACCTCGAGCTTGTATTTGTCTGAAGTGCTCATATATGTTATTGTGCAATGGCGTCTTTATTTTTAAATAGACATTACAAACAAACAATTGTATCAAATGATCTGTAGAGATAGAAGATTGTTTAGACTTTAAAATGTAAATCAATTTATCTTAGTATTTAGATATCCTCAACAGAAGAAATGTAAATGCACATGGTTGAGACCATCACATAAGGCATCTCTGTGCATCCACCAATCTTCATCTACTGAGCCTATCTCGATATGATTTTCAAGCAAAGTATGTCAAGATAGGAAGAGAAGTAAATACACTATTTAAATCTCTTAAAGGGACACTGTCCAAACAAATTTAGCTTTGGTGATTCAGATTGAGCATGAAATGTTAATCAACGTTATAATTTAATCCGATTCTCAAATGTTAACAATTATCTTGTTATCTTTCTTTGCAAATCAATAATGATATTTGAGATTACGGACAATTGTTTCAAAAAACCTGGGTTGTCCTTGATGATTGTTGGATAAATTAATCCAGCACAAAAAAACAAGTTCAGTCCAGAGTACTGAAGCAAATAAATTATCTATTTTATGCATTATTTTTAAAGTAATGATAGCAACATCACAAGGAGCATTCATAATATGAGACAATTTTTAAAGTTGCTTAAAATAGAATACTCATTCAGAATGTATAAATCATTAATTTTTTAACTGTCTCCCTTTAAGTATAGTTTTAGTTCATGTCCCTTTAAATAAACATTTCACAATAATGCTTGAAATATCAGAAACCTAGGCACCTTCCTTTTGATAAATTAGTATAACATATGAGTATATCAAATTTATATTAACTTCTGGATTGTCTTCAGCTTAGAGGGACATTAAGCTATATGTTATGTATGCATTTTGGATAAGATTATAATATTTGAACAACTTAATATGTTTTGGTATTCAATCATTAGATTGTAATTATATATATTTTTGGATTAAATACATATCTACCTAGGCTATTTTGATGCTGATTGTTGGTTGCACATAGATACCTTATGTAATTGACTAAGATATGTGCATTGATGGTTTTTTTCAAAGTATATTTAAAGACTGAATGTAATTCTATAGTACTTTCTAAATATGTTTAAATTCTTTTATGAATTATTTAAAAATCAATACAAAATATACTTTGTGAATGTCCCTTTAAGGACAAAAACATTTGTAATGTTGATTTAACATTGTCAAAATAAACTAAAGGGGAATGAAAATTATATATAGATATGTGATGTCTAACCCAAGAAGTAAGATTTTAAAAACTACATAATATTATTAACTATAGTTAAATGACTCCACTAGAAAATCAAATCGATTAACCTGCCATCCAATAACTAGCTTGTGAAAAATATCAAGTTAAATGACCTACCATTTATAAATGTAAAAATTAAAATAATTTAGCAAATAATGTTTTGAGAAACCTAAGGAAGATACAAGATCTTATAAAATTAATTTTACATTCAACAACACTGTCACTTTAATGTAATTGAACCACTTCCCCTTCTTAAAAGTGAAAACAAATAATTTTTGAGAAATTGACTACATATCCGAAATTATTTTAACATCTAAGAATTTCTAAAGAAAAGCATCGATGGATCTCACTCCCCAATGAATGTTAAAAAAGATAGTTTAATGTAATATTCTCGGAATCAGTGGATTTTCCACAATTAATGCATTATTTGATCTTATGCATGTGCTTGTCAAATAGACAACTACCAGTCATGGGAGTCAAATTGTTTTTTATTGACAGATTATATGGATATTTATTATAATCTGTTCCAAAGAGTGTATTTAATACTAAAATGTTTATTATTACCATTTTAAAATTTAATAGTTTCTGAACCAAAAAGAAAAAAATATTCCTGGAAGTCATCAGATGCCAATCTGAAATGTAAAAATTTTTTTTTAAAAAAGTTAATACACACGTAGTCAAAGATTCATAAAATACATTTACAATCATCTTGTGTCTATGCTCTAACTTTGTTCAACATTTTTTAAAGATATTTATTAATTATATTTAAAAAAAAAAAAACATTATATTGTGTAATAAAATAAAAAATAAAAAATCTGATTTTCTAATTATACATAAAAATGTATATCACATTTCAATAATATATATGTTGAACATAAATGTCATATTTCATGTCCATTCAAATACCTCTATATCAACTATAATATGTATTCCTTTTTATGATTGTGATCCCTAAATATCTAATGATGAAATATGTATGACTAATGTATGTAAGCTACCAATAATCAACATTCTTCCTGTGATTCTTAACTAGCATGCATTGGTACACCAACCTGGATAATGCATGGTCTTTGAAAGTCAGTTCAGGGGTAAACAGTTGATCTTCAATAGGTGTCTTATTCATCATTTCAAAAATAGAGGACTGAAATCCCATCTAAAAATTAGAAATTCATCTAAGTGTCTGATTGTGATCCCTAAATATCTAATTAAGAACTAAATATGACTAATGTATGTAAGCTACTAATATTCAACATTCTTCCTGTGATTCTTAACTAGCATGCATTGGTACACCAACCTGGATAATGCATGGTCTTTGAAAGTCAATTCAGGGGTAAACAGTTGATCTCCAATAGGTGTCTTATTCATCATTTCAAAAATAAAGGACTGAAATCCCATCTAAATATTAGAAATTCATCTAAGTGTCTGATTGTGATCCCTAAATATCTAATTAAGAACTAAATATGACTAATGTATGTAAGCTACTAATATTCAACATTCTTCCTGTGATTCTTAACTAGCATGCATTGGTACACCAACCTGGATAATGCATGGTCTTTGAAAGTCAATTCAGGGGTAAAAAGTTGATCTTCAATAGGTGTCTTATTCATCATTTAAAAAATAGAGGACTGTGAAATACCATCTAAAAATTTGAAAATCATCTAAGTGTCTCCAATATGATGCCTCAACAGCCTTATTTTATCAAATAGTTGGCACTTACCATGTGAACATGTCTTTGTATGGTTTTCAAGGTCAGCAGATTTGAAAGATAATGCCAGACATGATCCCATTGGTATACTTCAATTTCAATCTTGGCTTTTTCCACTGTCAGTCTGGGCAATCTTCACTGTCAGGCTTCTAATTCTTCCATTTCAGTCTTTAGATTAAGTCAGCTCCCTAATGGCATAAAAAGTTTATTCAAAATTACTACAAGTGTGTGAATCATTTCTGTAGCCCTCTCCCACCCCCCATTTCATAAGAAATTTCTGTCACTAGCTTACTGTGTAGCATCTTGTGTTATGTTCTATCAAGTGTGAAGATGGGTCATATTGAGCAGAACAAACCTCTAATGTGTGACATTGAACCATAGTCATGTTAGAGGATCCCTTTCTGAGTATTTTCATTTTAAGTAATGTGTAAACTAAATACTAGTTTATAAAATGTATGCCATATGATGTCCTCTTTAAAAACCAGGTGGCAAAGACTCGCTACAGGACCCAATGGCCAGAGCATCACCTATATTAATAAATGAAACACATTTTTAGCATTTGATGAACAATCCTAACATGTTTGCACAATTCTCTACTTGTCATTTCCCTAGAGTTCACATCTATTGATAATACTCCAGTCTAACTTCTATTCTTTACCGTCTAAAGTTGCGGTTGATGATGTCTGCTCTGACATTGAGCCCCTCGTCCCGGAATGGCCCCTCTAGAACAGGATCATCCTCCTCATCTCTGAGGAGGTTTCTGTCCGGCCGGACGGCCTGCAGCATCCCAGCCCGCTGTGCAATATTATGCAGGACGCTACAGGCTACAACGATCTTAGCCACCTTCTTTGGGTTGTACTGGAGGGCTCCTCCCGACCTGTCCAGGCACCTGAACCTCATCTTCAGGAGCCCGAACATCCGTTCAACCACCTCAGACACGGGCTACGCAAGGGGGTAATGAGCCAAGGCCGGCTCATGTACCCAGAATCACCTATAAATTATGAACAGAACATAATTCCAACAGAATCCTCAAAATAGTATTTGTAGTACAATAAAAAGTTTTGTACACGATAATCCATTAACAAATGTTTATTTTAACTTTAAAATATCTAGTTCAATATTATTCTCTATCTTCCCATTTCAGCTAAGACATGCTACATATGCGTATTTCTCCTAAATCAAGCCTTGTGTAAAATGCTAACTACATGGTTACATTACATTCTCTATCTGAGCATTTAAGGTAAGACATGCTACATATCTGCATTGAACTAAAAGACATTTGCTGAAAGAGACAATGACATGGTTAAATTGCATTAGCTAATATCTTCCCATTTCAGCTAAGACATGCTACATATGCGTATTTCTCCTAAATCAAGGCTTGTGTAAAATGCTAACTACATGGTTACATTACATTCTCTATCTGAGCATTTAAGGTAAGACATGCTACATATCTGCATTGAACTAAAAGACATTTGCGGAAAGAGACAATGACATGGTTAAATTGCATTAGCTAATATCTTCCCATTTCAGCTAAGACATGCTACATATGCGTATTTCTCCTAAATCAAGGCTTGTGTAAAATGCTAACTACATGGTTACATTACATTCTCTATCTGAGCATTTAAGGTAAGACATGCTACATATCTGAATTGAACTAAAAGACATTTGCGGAAAGAGACAATGACATGGTTAAATTGCATTAGCTAATATCTTCCCATTTCAGCTAAGACATGCTACATATGCGTATTTCTCCTACATCAAGGCTTGTGTAAAATGCTAACTACATGGTTACATTACATTCTCTATCTGAGCATTTAAGGTAAGACATGCTACATATCTGCATTGAACTAAAAGACATTTGCGGAAAGAGACAATGACATGGTTAAATTGCATTAGCTAATATCTTCCCATTTCAGCTAAGACATGCTACATATGCGTATTTCTCCTAAATCAAGGCTTGTGTAAAATGCTAACTACATGGTTACATTACATTCTCTATCTGAGCATTTAAGGTAAGACATGCTACATATCTGCATTGAACTAAAAGACATTTGCGGAAAGAGACAATGACATGGTTAAATTGCATTAGCTAATATCTTCCCATTTCAGCTAAGACATGCTACATATGCGTATTTCTCCTAAATCAAGGCTTGTGTAAAATGCTAACTACATGGTTACATTACATTCTCTATCTGAGCATTTAAGGTAAGACATGCTACATATCTGCATTGAACTAAAAGACATTTGCGGAAAGAGACAATGACATGGTTAAATTGCATTAGCTAATATCTTCCCATTTCAGCTAAGAGATGCTACATATGCGTATTTCTCCTAAATCAAGGCTTGTGTAAAATGCTAACTACATGGTTACATTACATTCTCTATCTGAGCATTTAAGGTAAGACATGCTACATATCTGCATTGAACTAAAAGACATTTGCGGAAAGAGACAATGACATGGTTAAATTGCATTAGCTAATATCTTCCCATTTCAGCTAAGACATGCTACATATGCGTATTTCTCCTAAATCAAGGCTTGTGTAAAATGCTAACTACATGGTTACATTACATTCTCTATCTGAGCATTTAAGGTAACACATGCTACATATCTACATTGAACTAAAAGTAGACATTAGCGGGGGGAAAATATATGGTTAAATTGCATCCTATAGCTGAACATTACGCTAACATTTTAAAACTACAGTGGCAATTGTCAAACTAATTAACCATGTTGTGCACAAATACTCACCAATGAGATAACCAGGGGGCATTTGTCTTTCCTCAAACTGTCTCCACAGGGACGACAGAGAGTGGATGCGGGCATCATGACAAGCCCCTCCAAAATTCGCACACACATGCATAATCCTCATCTGTGCGTCACAAACATACTGCACGTTGAGGCTATGAAAATGTTTGCGATTTCTGAAGGGCGAGTCATCAATTGGAGCACGCAGCGCAGTGTGGGTACAATCTATGGCTCCCAAGACATTGGGCAATTGAGCAATATCAAAGAATTCCCGCTTCAGGCGCCTCCAATCACCATCATTCTGTGGGAATCCTATGTATTGCTTACTGATACATACCATGGCGTCCAGAAAGTTATCAAACACCCCAGAGAATGTACCTTGAGCCAGGCCATGCATGTACAGTTCTCCAGATTGAAAACTCCCGGAGGCCAGGACGTATAGACAGCTTAGCATCTTACTCATGGCGGGAACAGCAGTCCTTATTCTTATACGTGGCTCCAAATGAGGTTTAAGAAGATCGTAAAGGCCAATGAGCTGTTCGCGATCGAGCCGATACTTATCATAAACCTCAAAGTCGCTCATGTTTTCCAAGGTGGGTCTCACCCTGTAGACACGAGGACCTCGAACCAGACGACCCCTTCGTCTCAGTCTGAGCCGCCGAGGCTGCCTGATTCGACCAACAGCTAGTTCGCCAATAGCAGCACCAGCAGCGTCTACCATGTCATCGTCATCCATCTTTCAAAACAGCGTAACAAGGTAAGCACTTGATCTGATGTGGATCACAAGTGATGCATTGGCCATGTTGTTTGGGGGATTTATAGTACAATTAGTCCAATGGTAGTGAGTTTGTAATGATTGCTGATTGTATTCACCTGTTTGTATGTGAGCGGCGTGAATGCTTTCACAGTGGGCGTTTATTTGTTGTTTGCTGAAATGTTATTTTCAAACAATGAATCTCAATGTGAAAGTGTCAAATATCACACATACAGTGCATGTTTGTAATGTTTGTTCATATGCGTAATCAATATTTCTTAAACGCGATCTTATAGTAACAAGCACACGTCCAGGCTAACATGAATGAAAGTGCATAGTTGTGTATAATGTGCATCGAATGTGATCAATCAATGTTGCTGCAATATTGTTTGTAAACGATAAAGTAACAGCTGCCATCTGTAGTATTGTATATATAAGTGATTGCCGAGATGTCAATATTGTACGCGTCCCTTTAAAATCGCACTAATCATTCCGAACTTCCCGTTTGCCATCTGTAGTATTGTATATATAAGTGATTGCCGAGCTGTCAATATTGTATGCTTCCCTTTAAAATCGCAATAATAATTCCGAACTTCCCGTCTGCCATCTGTAGTATTGTATATATAAGTGATTGCCGAGCTGTCAATATTGTATGCGTCCCTTTCAAATCGCAATAATAATTCCGAACTTCCCGTCTGCCATCTGTAGTATTGTATATATAAGTGATTGCCGAGCAGTCAATATTGTATGCGTCCCTTTCAAATCGCAATAATAATTCCGAACTTCCCGTCTGCCATCTGTAGTATTGTATATATAAGTGATTGCTGAGCTGTCAATATTGTATGCGTCCCTTTCAAATCGCAATAATAATTCCGAACTTCCCGTCTGCCATCTGTAGTATTGTATATATAAGTGATTGCCGAGCAGTCAATATTGTATGCGTCCCTTTAAAATCGCAATAATAATTCCTAACTTCCCGTCTGCCATCTGTAGTATTTTATATATAAGTGATTGCCGAGCTGTCAATATTGTATGCGTCCCTTTCAAATCGCAATAATAATTCCGAAATTCCCTTCTGCCATCTGTAGTATTGTATATATAAGTGATTGCCGAGCTGTCAATACTGTATGCGTCCCTTTCAAATCGCAATAATAATTCCGAACTTCCCGTCTGCCATCTGTAGTATTGTATATATAAGTGATTGCCGAGCTGTCAATATTGTATGCGTCCCTTTCAAATCGCACTAATACTGAATAACTTCCGGCTGTCATCTGTAGTATTGTATATATAAGTGATTGCCGAGATGTCAATATTGTATGCGTCCCATTCAAATGGCACTAATACTGAATAACTTCCGGCTGTCATCTGTAGTATTATATATATAAGTGATTGCCGAGCTGTCAATATTTATTAATTGTCCCATTGAAATCACCCTAATAATGCTGTTCCAATCTGTTGTTTACGTATATGTTGTATTGTAGTATTGAGTGTTAAAGTTCAGAAAGGGGCGGTACAGTGGTGAATCTGTGATGTGTATGGTTGAATCTTCTAATGACGTCATGATATTATTAACCTGCCTATGTAGTTCTGAAATCCTCATTGTGTTGTTGTATTTGACTACATTGTTATTGTGTGCTGAATAAAATCTAAATGTGTGCTTTGTGGTTGCGTGATGGGTGATGCGTGTTATGTACATGTACGTATATATTGTGATTGTGTCCCACATATGCTGACTTCTATATAGCGGTCTGGCATTGTTGTTCCTTCCCATAAAGTGACATCTGTAATCTGGTGTAATGATGTTCTTGTTGTACGTAATTCCTAATGGTTTCTGGTGATGGAATCATGATGTTAAAAGTACAGTAAAATCCATATGTTGTGTTTTGTGATTCCTATAGAGAATGTAATGTGTTTTTCCCCCATCATTTGAATGCACATGTATGAGTGAATGTTAAAAGTAATGTATGTGCATCCATGACTGATCATGTGTTAAGCCTATGTAGATATGCTGTTGCTGCAAGCATATGAGTTGAATAACTGAAATGCAATAATAAAGGTAAATGAGAATTGTTTCCCATTTTGTAGTGTTTGTGAATCCTGAAAAGTTGACATTATTTTTGTGTCCGTTTAAATGTAATATTTTTAAAACAAAAATGTTGTTACTAGTGATGTTGATTTGTAGTTGATGTAATATAAAAGTCTGAAAGAATTTAATGGTGTTGTGAATATTCAAACAGTAAAATCCATAAATCCACCATAGGGAAATAGTCATTTCTTGATCTATTTATCATAGCTGGGTCTAACGCATGAAATCATGTCTTTTCTAGTGCTGGTATTTGGAGTTTTTCTGTCTACGCTATTTGCGTGCGTTAGGGAAATGAGGGTTTTGCGTGCAAGAGCACGTCTTCCCAATAGAAGTCAATGGAGACTCTAAAATTTGTTCTTGTTTTTTTTCTAAGACTGGTTTTCCTCGTAAAGTGAATGACGTCATGAGCTTGCGTGAAAAAGTAACTAAATCGTGTTCTTTTTGTGATAAATAAATATTTTGTGTATGTCATGTGGTGTATATTGTTTGTATGCATCGATGAGTGTATGTTTGTGATAATGTTATTAGTTAGATGTAGGTATATGAGGGTCTTTTCCCGTGTGTCAATGTAAGTCAATGGGAAAATGGATTTGTGTTGTTTTTTTTCTAACACCCGAGATCTCGCAACTTTAATCCTTTGTATTTTGATGAAAAATTATTAAATCTGAAAAATAAATATAGTGTCGTGTTTGTATGAGTGTAAGTGTACTTTGTGTAATATTTGTTTTGTGATTCGTGGATCTTTTTTTTGTCGGTATATGTTTACTACTGGTTCTGAGGTGTCGGTAGAAATTTGAGCGTTAGGTGTTCAGTGTCGGTAACTGAACTCTAAATACCGGAGTCCGTAAGAAACCCGCGTTAGGAGCCTCTAACGCTGGTTTTCACGGCTAACGCCGAACTCCAAATCTAGGCCTCTATGTTTTGGGCTTTGGTATACATACAGAGAGAGACAGTACACAAACAAAATGTGTGTACAGAAAGCTGAACCCATATTATCGAGTTGTGATTTCAAAGAACATAACCAGCTATTTTATATACAAAAATAAACCAAAATAGGCACTTTCTCATACATTTTATACTCTGCAGCTGGTAAAACAAGTCAGCTATTGTACAGAACACTGTCCCTTTAACATACATTTTGGTTGATCACAATCCACATATACCAAATGATTTATCTTCAAAGTTTCCCATAGACTTCAATGTTTATTTTCTGTAGAAAATCATTAGATATGTTTTTCTAAAATATTGCAATTGACCCCTTGGTCAGTTTGAAAATGCTTTGAATGCATTATCACCTTGGTGCTGCAATTGTTTTTAAATCGTCAATCTTCTTTCACCACTTGCCTTATATGGATTTGCCATCTGGACATGCTACTTGAGTCCACAATGCAAACACTTTCATTTTGTTTTCAAATCATAGTTTCATATCTGACCCACCTGCTGAGGCCAGCAGATTTGTAGCAGGGTTAGGCATCTTAAAGGGATATAAAACTGGAACAAAAACGTTTTAGCAATGAAAAGGATGGTAAAATAAATTTGATTTCATAATTACTTACTATAACCATTTTTCTTCACTTTTGATAAATTTATAAATCAAATTGAAGTATGTTCCAAATCCCCATGGGACTTATTATACAAGTCCTATCACGGGGGTCTGCCTGGGTAGGAATATAGCACTTTTTGCCGGTGTTAGTTGAGCAGATGTAGCCACTTACGACATCCGTTCCATGCTCAGCATTCCCAAAGGATCAGGCCTATGGATCTTCTTAAAGGAAAAGTCTACGCTAAAATTGTTATTGTTTAAAATGATAGATAATGGTTTTCTACCCATTCCCCAGCTTTGCACAAGCAACATTGTTATATTAATATATTTTATAACTTTAAATTCAAAATTTCTGCTTGTTTCCAAGCCACTTAGACCGCCTCTTATCACATGCTTTTTTATTAGCTTTTCACAACAATAGACTGCTAGTTCATGTGGGCCATATAGATTACAAAGTGTTCACACCGAGGAGTTATTTAAGAGTTAGCACAACACAATACTAAATGCAATCAATAGATAATAAATAAAAAGTCACGTGATCAGGGGGCTGTCAGAAGATGCTTAGATTCAATCACAGAGGTAAAAAGTATATTTATATAACTGTGTTGATTATGCAAAACTGGGGGATGGGTAATAATGGGATTATCTAACTTTTAAAACAATAAAAATTCTATTGTAGACTGTCACTTTAAGGTGTGAATGTTAAAGAAATTACTGCACATGCGCTCCGGAACACTCACAAACAATAATTATATGCAAAAATTGAAAAGATCATTGGCCGGATAGTTTTCTTGTACAGCAGTCCTTTTTTAAGGGCTGTCTTAAGTGATGTCAAACTAAAAATAAAATTAGTTATTTTAAAATGAAAAAAGCGTATTTTTCCTATACCGCTGAAAAATTGGCCTTTGCACGCGGAATGGCAGGTCTCCGTATTACAACTCTCTATTACGCACTCCAAAAAAAATTTTTACTGTGGAATTTTCAGGTCACCCGTATTACAAGTTGTTCAGTTTGGCTATTACGCTAGCAATAAATTTTATACTGCAACGATCCATTCCGCGATCAAAGACCAGTAGTTATGGATTTTGCATAACAAAAATGTTACAAAGTACACTAACACCCATACACTATACACTAACCCCTAAACCACCATCCCCCACATCGCAAATACTTTATTAAACTTATTAAGCCCTGATTTGCTGCCAACCCTAAAGTATTAACTCCTAAACCACCGACCCCCACATCGCCAACACTAAATAAACCTATTAACCCCTAAACCGCCGGCCCTCCACATCGCAAATACTAAAATAAACCTATTAAAACCTAAACCGCAGGCCCCCCACATCGCAACACACTATATTAAACTATTAACTCCTAAACCTAACACCCCCTAACTTTAAATTAAAGTTACAATATAACTATCTTAAAATAAATAAAAACTTACCTAAGCTTAAACTATAAATAAACCTACAATAACTATATAAAAAAAAAAAAAAACGAAAAATAAAAAAACTAAGTTACAAACATTAAAAAATCCTAACACTATAGTTTAAGCTTAGTTTTTTTTTCCACAGGTAAGTTTTTATTTATTTTTGAGATAGTTATATTGCAACTTTAATTTAAAGTTAGAGGGTGTTAGATTTAGGGGTTAATAGTTTAATTTAGTGTGTTGCGATGTGGGGAGCCGGCAGTTTAGCGGTTAATATATTTAGTTTATTAGTTGTGATGTGGAAGACCGGCCGTTTAGAGGTTAATAGGTTTATTTAGGTGTTAGCAATGCCGGGGCAGCGGTTTGGGGGTTAATCACTTTATTTTAGTGTTGGTGATGTCAGGAGGCAGCGGATTAGGGGTATTATGTTAGGGTGTTAGGTTTTTTCATAAACTTCTAATTCCTATAGACATCAATGGGGATAGCGATCACCATTCCGCAACCGCAGGTGTTAGTTTTTTCTCGCCATTGATGTCTATGGGGGAAAACGTGCACGAGTACGTCAAGTCAGGCCTTGGCTTTTGTGTGGTATGGAGCTTAATGCACCATAACGCACAGCACAAGAAAGTTTTTTTGTAATTTGTAATGGCAGCGCTATGGAAAGTGCGATACCGCTAAATATTTAGCGTTATTTACGCACTGGGTTTAGCGCATAACTTGTAATTTAGGTGTATGAGAGCAATGAAGAAATTCCAATGAAACAAGGTTTTCAGTTTATCCAAATAGTAGAATTTGAAAAGTCTAAAATCCTGCAAGAAATTGCTTGGGTATTGTCTTCATTTTATTGGAATACTATAGTTTAGTTCCTCATTCAAGGTACAAGGGACACGATTTTGTTTCACAAATACATATGAAAACTTTCTGGCAAGAGGGTTATCGTGTGGTTTTCAAATGGTTTGAAATGGGTTCAAATGCAAAATTCCCACAAACAGATATATCACGTACTTTGTATGGGAGTTATGATGATTTGCCATGGAGCATTTAAAGGTGTAAAAAACTAATTTTAGTGATCTGGACAAAAAATGCTCTTATATACTGATTAATAAAGAAATCAGAAAACAATTTCTCTTTTTTTTTATTAGATCACTGCTTCCGAACTTTTACGCCAGCTTTTAGCTGGAGGATTAAAATCACCATGGACATGTTCACCTGGGGAGATTAACAGCCCCTACTGGCGCACCATTGGGCTAGCATGAGCAGGGGGCGGCATTGCACAAGCACACTCTTGCAGAAGCAAACCTTGTCTATTTGGGCTTTAGTAAGGGCCAGATTACAAGGGGAGCAGGATTTAATGCTCCCACAAGAGAGATAACTCTGCTAGAATTAATCTTTTTGCATGTGTCAGGTAGTACTCGTATTATAAATTGAAAGTAAATTGTTTTCGCTCACGCAATAACCCAATGGCCCCTATTTAACAAAGTCTGGCGGACTTGATCCGACAGTGCGGATCAGGTCCACCAGACCTTGCTGAATACGGAGAGCAATATGCTCTCCGTATTCAGCATTGCACCAGCAGCTGGTGCAATGCCGCCACCTGCAGACTCGCGGCCAATGGGCCGCCAGCAGGGGGGTGTCAATCAATGCGATTGTACTCGATCGGGTTGAATTGAGGCGATGTCTGTCCGCCTGCTCACAGCAGGCAGACAGGTTATGGAGCAGCGGTCTTTAGACCGCTGCTTCATAACAGCTGTTTCTGGCGAGCCTGCCTCAAGCTCTATACGGAGCTTGATAGATAGGCCCCTATGTGCGTAAAAAGCCTTACTTAGAGTACTGCACACAAACCTGATCGCTTATTCTCAAGTATGCTAACCCAACATGAAAATATCAATATTTCACATTCCAATGTTCTTCACATAGCAGAATATGTTCTATTTTTTAATAAATACATATGTCTACATATATCTTATGGTATTTTGATACAATATATATAATGTAAGCAGAGGTAGTAGCACTCCTGGTAAGGTTGAGAGGCCCAAACAGCCCATATTGCCCTGGGTGCACTCCAAGAGTCAATATAATGCAAATGAAGAAGAAGTCACTCACAGGGTCTTGTTCCAAAATACCAATGTATTTATTGACGTTTCAGGGTCACCCCCATTTTCAAAATGAGCATGCTTATTTTGAAAACAGGGGAGACCCCGAAACGTTAATAAATACATTGGTATTTTGGAACAAGACCATGTGAGTGACTCCTTCATTTGCATTATATATATACAGTATATACAGATATTTATAGCAATATCTATTTGTATATAATTAGAACATATTCCCTATGTGCAGAACATTAAAATGCTAAATATTAACAGTAAATACACAGTATAACACTTTATTAAATATGAATATTGTATAAATCTGCTTTTACATGTTTTTATCTACTTAATTGCAAAGGGCTGCAATAAACTTCTATATATGTCTATACATGTGTACATATGTATTTATGTGTTTATATGTGTATATATGTCTGTAAATACATATATACACATATAAATACATACTGTATATACATACATATATACATAAATATACATATTTATACATGTATATGTATGTATCTCAAAGTTAAAGCCCTTTGCCTGACCTCATATCTTTGGGCCCTTATAACTTTTTGTGCAATAATTTTTTAAAATAATTTTATTATTGTTATTATGAATGTAACTGTACTTTGTAATGTATTTTTTATGTGTTTTTTGACACTTTTTGTTTCGCGAAACAGTTAATAAGAGCTCTGAGGATGCTGTAATCATTCTAGCATAAACCGCGATTGCACTCACGCATTCGCATTTACTTTCAACTTGTAATACGAGTGGTAAACCAGACGCGTACAAACACCCGCGATAAACACCTTTTCACTTGTGCGTAACTGTTAAGGCGCCACTTCTAATCTGGCCCTAAATGGGGTCCTAATTAATTTTTTGCCTATTTGTGCACAAATACATCTGCCATTGTGCTTGTTCTACTGCATCCAGATAGGTTGACTCCATCATGCGTACATATAATGATATTATTTCCTTTAACATAGTAATTGCAGTGATCAGAGCATAAGCTTCTTAGCGTATAACAGTAACTGAACTCAAATAAGACCAGGAATATTAATTCTAACCAGATTTTAAATGGCTACATCTATGAACTGCTCTTGATTTCCAAAAGCTTGGTAATTGTGCTAAAAATAATACATTGCAATTAAGGGTCAAGTCCTACAAATAAAGTATATATATATATATATATATATATATATATATACACACTCACTGTATTTATATGTATATAATCGATACACTTTGGTTAATAAAAGCAAATTAAATCTAATGAAGGGTTGAATGGTTACCTTTGGGCTTGAGAATTCTCCTCTGTCACAGAGTCTCAACCATTTAAGGTGCAATAGTCCTGTTTCTGCTGAGGGAAGCTAAATAACTCCAGAGCAAGCCACACAGAAATGTAAGCACCATGTGTAATACAAGATAATAAAGATAATATTCATAACAGGGGTGATAACACAGCAGGACAGCTGACAGTCTTACACTTAGTGTATTTTAGGAAGTGTTACTGCCCATTACTAGAGGATCTTACTATCCCTCTAACCAGACTGTGCGCCAGTTCCTCCAACCAGCAGCAGCAGTGTTTACTGAAGAGTTTCTGTTCTGTGCCCAGAGGGAACTTCCCGCCCAACTTGACCCCTGATTGCAATGCAAATGAGAAAATAGATTGTGATCACCAGGTTATGTATAGGGCCTTTTATTGTGAAAACTCATGATTATGATCAGCTCAAACTCTAAATGTGCAAATCAGCGACACAGATAAAGATAGATTGCTAGGGTGTGAATAACTATATGGGTTCCATTTATTAAAGGGACAGTCTAGTTAAAATTAAGCTATCATGATTCAGATAGGGCATTACATTTTAAACAACTTTCCTATTTACTTTAATCATAAAATTGGCTTTGTTCTCTTGGTATTCTTTTTTTGAAAACTAAACCTACGTAGGTTTATAGGCTGATTTCTAAGCCCTTGAAGGCCGTCTCTTATCTCAGTGCATTATATTAGCTTTTCACATAGAGTGTAATTCTAAATACGACTTATATGCCCACTTCCTGAACACCCCTGCCGTGTAGGGTGACAGCACAAAGGGAAAACTAAAGTGCAGCAGAGAAACGCGTAAGATTGTCAGATGTTATTTTTAGGATTCATGGAGTGCGGTTCAGTCACCTCTTGTCTGGCACACCCACAGGAGTGATGGCACAATACTGAAGAGGTTTGAGATCTATCTCTAGAAGACTCCAACATCACACAATTTGGTGGAAAACTTCCTGATTCCGAGTCCATTCCCCTGGGTGAAGAGACTGGCAACTGAAAAAGTCTGCTTCCTAGTTGTTCACACATGGAATGGCAGAAATTCTGCTATTAAGGCACTCTGCCCAACTGATGATATTGAACACTTCCCTCATTGCTAAGGAACTGTGAGTTCCGCCCTGAAAATTGACATAAGCTACTGCCGTGACGTTGTCTGCCTGGAGTCTCAGAAAAGATTTGTTTCTGAGGTTAGGCCAGCTCTGGTGAGCCCTGAAGATCGCATGGAGTTCCAGAAAAATTATTAGTAACCTCGCCTCCTGAAGAGACCAAACTCCCTGCACTCTTCAAGAGCCCCAGACTGCACCCCAATCAAACAGGCTGGCGTCTATGGAGATTACTATCCACACTGGGCGAAGAAAGGTGACTTATGATCAAACAAAATCTTCTGAGATAGATCATTATGGTCCCCATACCATTGATGCAGCATCTACAATTGGAGGGCCTAAATATGAAATCTGACAAATGGAACTGTATCTGAGGCAGCCACTATGAGACCCACAACTTCCATGCCCTGAGCTATGGAAGGGTAAGGATTCAGCTGCAGAAGGGCACAAAGCCGTTACAGCTTCAGTTTGCACTGATCTGTCAGAGACAAAGATATAGTCACAGAATCGATCATGAACAATGAAAAAGACACACGGGTTTGTGGAGTTAATGAGATTTTTGGAATACATCTGAGTTTGAGACAAAGCCAGATGATAAGAAGGAGTCCGAACCAGAATGTTTTCCAAGTAATGAACTACAGAAATTCTGTGATTTGAACTACAGACAACAGAGCTCCCAGAATGTTTGTAGAAACTCTGGGAGCTGTAGCTAGACCAAAGGGAAGGCCCAGATACGTATAATGTTTGTCTAGAAAAACAAATCTCAGTAAATTGACATGATCTCTGTGGATAGGAATATGCCAATCTAAAAGAGGTTAAAGTAACAGAGGATATCCCTTCTAGATGATAATCTGAGAGACCAGAGCTGCACCAGTATGCTCCATAGTACAAGTAAGGACATTGCTTAATTTTCTGAGATAAACAGAAATAAATAAGCATCTTTTAAGTCTATGGTAGACATAAACTGACCCTCCTGTGCTAAAGGAAGTAATGTGTGAATGGTATTCATCTTAAAAGTAGGAACTTTCAGAAATGTTATCAATATTTTGAAATCCACAACAGTCCAAAAAGTACCCTCTTTCTTTGCTATTATAAAGGGCTTTGAATAAAACCCCTGGTTTAATTCTTAAGTTGGAACTGGAGAAATAACTCCCATCAATTCCAGATCTCTTACACAAGCCAAGAAAGCTTAGTCCTTTAAAGGATCTCAAGGAACTAGACACAAAAAATCTTCCCCAAGAAGGCCTTGAATGAAAGCTTATTCTATTCCCCTAGGAAATAAATTGCAAAATCCAGGGATCCTGAACAGATCTCTCCCAAGCCTCCCAAAAAAGTCTCAATCTGTCCCCCAGAGACTGGTCTGATATGGAGGCCGCAATTTCATGTGTTCTTGGGAGCTGGGGTAGATTCAGTAGTGGTTCTATAACTTAAAATTATGAGGAGCTAACAAAGGTGGTGAAAAAGTTGAAAAACACAAGACACATAATAAATGGAGTTACTTGGCAGAACATGCGCTACCCTACGTCAGACTACCTAGTTGTCCATGTCTGTCTTGGTTTTATTTGTGCAATAAACCTGTTTTTTTTATTCCGGACCTGTTGTGCAGCCTTTTTCATGTCCATGTGCTACCCTTCTCTGCTCAACAAGGTGCTAAGCATGCATTTTGTTTTCAGACTAAGAAGAGTTAGACTTCCATTAGGATTTGGAGTAACCAGAACTCTGGGCAGAGGTATAACTCTCTGAGCCTTAGATTGTTGACTGATATGAAAACACCATGCAGATCTAAACTTACCCTTAGATTTCTTATCCTGGGGCAGAAGAGACGGTGGCAATAATAGCAACCAGGGAGAGAAACCAGTCTGTGCTTAGAAACCATGTAAGCAGACCAAGACAAAAAGTTAACCTAGCTAAAACAGCTAATGCCGTATTCTTAGTGTTAAGGCAAATCATTTTCACTGCTGCATCACAAATACATGCATTTGCTATTTTCATGAGATTAATACAAACCTGAATCGCATCCAGAGTTGTTTAACCCTAAACAAGTTCTGAAAGATTATCACACCAAACAATAGTGGCAGTCTAAACATAAAGCCTGCAAGCTTAAAGGATCCCCTATGAAGACTTTCATGTAATTCTATCTAAAGGATCCTTGAAAGAGGGATTATCCACCAAAGGAATAGTGGTAGCTGTCCTACCTTAGGAACAATTTGCCAAATCTCTGTATTAAGAAGGAACAGGAAACATACTGTATATTAAAATTTGGTTGCTGGATCAAAAGGAATATCTGGTTTCTGTTATTCCTTAGAAATGATTTTAGAAACTGAATCAGGCACAAGAAAAGAGGAAGGCTGTTTAGGAGTTGCTTTAAAAATTGTCAATCCTCTTAACTGGTTGCTTGACTGTAGCAGGACAATCCTCTAGGCCAATTAAAATGTCCCACAATAAGGCATGATGGTGCTCAAGACTGAAGTTAAAGGACACATCCTCTGCCGCAGCAGAGACTCAGAGAGACTCTCCTCAGAATAAGAGTCTTGAGAATCAGAGAAACCCCTATCATTAATGGGTTACTTAGAGTGGCCACTCCTAAAGGAAGTGAATATAATTCATAAGGTTTGAACAAAGTTCAGATGAGCTTTCCTGGGATTAACATTAATAGGGTATAAACCCTTGCACAGTAAAACCCTGTTTAGGATTAGCAATAGACTCAGCACATGATGTACAAAGCTGAACAGGGGCACACACCTGAAAATCCTTACATTTCAAACCCAAAAAAGATAAAAGTAACAGAGAATATCACTTCTAGATGATCATCTGATGGACCAGAGCTAAGGACATAACTTAATTTTCAGAGATAAACAGAAGCAAAAAAGCAGTATAAAGCACACAAATAGTTAACCCAGAAAGGAAGAAAGGAACAGGGCTAGATTACAAGATTCTGCACTTCTCAGGTTACACTGGTATTACAAGTTGAAAAAAACCTTATCCTAAGCAGAGTTTTCATGTGCGCGTGCATGTGTTCCCCCATAGAAAGCAATAGAGACAAAAAAGTGGAAAAAAGCTAATTTATAGTTTATTTAGGTATGTTACAATGGATGGTGGTTTAGGGGTTAATAGTTTATTTGTGTTTTGTGCAACTTTTTATTTTTGGAAACCAGTTTACCACCGCTCTTAGATCTCGGAAGGATTGAAGCAGGAAAAGTCGATTGAGCTAGCGCAATTGCGATTTCCCAGCACTTGTAATATCAGTGGATTGAAAATGGCTTGCGAAATTGCGATAGCGCTAAAAACCATTTGCACCGCACTTGTTATCTAGCCCACAGTGTATAACTGATTAACCCTCAAAAGGTAAATAGTAACAATGAACATAAGGTACTATTCATATAAGAAGCCAAATAGTAAATCGCACTGCAACATCAAAGGCGATCCAAAAAGTTTATTGCTTCATATTAAAACAAGAGTATACGATCAGCACACATAAAACCAATACATGCAGCACTGACATCTATTTTCCACTCCGCCCACTCTTCATTGTGCCGTGGTAAGAGCTGCAGGTATACAGCTCCAACATTCATCTCAAGTGAACGCTTTTCTTTACAGTGACTCTACTGTCTATCACTGTTCACATAAGCACTGAAAAAACTGTATAACAGTAGAAAGGCTTACAGTGCCCTTTACTAATGTAAGCACCCTTAGGAAATATAAGCAAAGAAGGCTGTGACAAATTGTCTTTATTGTTTAACCTTTTGATCTATTGTTAAAAAAAAATCACAAAAATACTCTACTCTCGTGGATATCAACGATTGCAAACACAACATAGGTTTATCTAAAAACAATTTTTTTGTTAAATATATGTGTGGCACAATTATTGGCACCCCTATGAATTCATATGAGAAAAAAATATTTGAAGTATATTCCCATTGATATTTTACATTTTTTAGTACACCTGGGTGACTAGGAACAGGAAATTGTTCAGCCATGACATCCTGTTTCACAGGGGTATAAATATGAGGTAACACATAGGACAAATTCTCTTAGTCATTCATCACAATGGGTAAGACCAAGGAATATGGGATTTGTGGCAAAAGGTTGTTGAGCTTCACAAAATGGGAGGTGGCTACAAAAAAAAAATATAGCAAAAGCATTGGAAATTTCCGATTTCACCATCAGGGCAATCATTAAGAAGTTCCAGTTAACTGGACATGTTATGAATCAACCTGGAAGAGGACAAGTGTCTATATTATCTCAACACACTTTGAAGAGGATGCTTTAAATGGCCGAAATATCTCCAAGGATCAAAGCTGGAGAATTGCAGAAGTTAGTTGTGTCTTGTGGTCAGATCTCCAAAACTACAATTTGACATCACCTACATCACCACAAGTTGTTTGGAAGGGTTTCAAGAACAAAGCTTTTTCTCTCATCCAAAAATAAACTCAAGCATCTTCAGTTTGCCAGACACTACTGGAACTTCAAATGGGATCGGGTTCTATGGTCAGATGAAAGAAAAATAGAGCTTTTTGCAATAAACACCAAAGGTGGGTTTGGTGCACAGATAGAGGTAGCCATATTGAAAAGTAACTCATGCCCACAGTTAAATATGATGGTGGATTTTTTTAATGTTTTGGGGCTGTTTTTCTGCCAGAGGACCTGGACATTTTGTTAAGATAGATGGCATCATGGACAGATATTAAATGAACACCTGACTGCCTCTGCCAGAAAGCTTAAAATGGGCCTTGGTTGGATCTTCCAGCAGGACAATGTTCCAAAGCATCTATCAAAATCCAGACAAAAATGGTTTACTGACCACAAAGTCAAGGTCCTGCTATGGTCATCCCAGTCCCCTAACGTGAACCCCATAGAAATGCTATGGGGTGAACTGAAGAGGAGAGTCCACCAGCATTGACCTCGAAATTTTAAGGATCTGGAGAGATTCTGTGTGGAGGAATTGTCTCAGATCCATGTAATCTCTCCAATTAAATAAGGCATTATAGGAAAAGACTCAGAGCGGTTATCTTGCCAAAGGGAGGTAGCACAAAGTATTGACTAAAAGGGTGCCAATAATTGTTCCACACATATATTTAACAAAGTTTTTTTGCAATTCTTTGATATCCATGAGAGCAAAGTATTGTTGTATATTTTTGAATAAACTATTAAAAGGTTAAACAATAAAGAGAATTTTTTCATAGCCTTCTCTGCTCATATTTACCAAGGGTTCCAATATTAGTCGAGGGCACTGTACATAGCAAATACAGCACATAAAGGGTTGAATAAAATTTGTACTCCAAAGTTGAAGTCAAGCTCTGAGGAGTGCATTACCACCTCTACCAATCTTGAGAACCTTCCTACATGTTGTTATAGCAACACAGGACCAGGAAAGGATTATAATACAAAAAAAGGCACACAAAAAAGCATGCTAAAACAGTTCATCCTTAGCACACCTGTACTACCAGTGAGCACAAAACTAAAAATCTGAAGATAACAAGCAGAAATTTAGTGCAGGTGAAGTAAAACATACTGTTCATAGCTCAGAAGAAACTTCAGAGTGCTCCAAGGCCCTGATAATTGAAAGTCCTTCGATGCAGCGATACAATCCAAAGGGATCCAGCAAAATATTCCAAGCTGCCAACATCATTGATTAAAGGCAGCATCGCCGAGAGGCATTTTACTTTACATCTCAATGGGTGGTGATGCTGGTGATATATTCCAACCAGCATCTCCACTGACATTGACAATGTATAGTAAAGCAATCCCTTTGAAATATAGCACCACGCCTAATAAATATACCTATTTACCCCTAAATTGCAACAAACCCACGGCAAACACCCCTACTCTACTAAACGCCTAAACCCCTACACCACCACAAGCCCACAGCAAACACCCCTACTATACTTAACCTCTACACTGTCAAAAACCCACCTCAAAAAAAACCTAACCTATTAACTCCTAAACCTCTACCCCACCACAAGCCCACCACAAACACCCCCTAACCTATTAACCCCATAACCCCTACACTGCCACAAGCCCACCGCAAACACCCCCTAGCCTATTAACCTTTGCGATGAGAGTGGGAGTGTGACGTCACCAGACAGGGGCGTGGCCTGTGGTTGTTATAGTCTATGTCGCAGTTACTAAGCTGGATGTGTTGTGCAGTCTGTAAACTTCTATGCTCTGCAATAAAACTGAGTTGTACTTTCTATGCTGTGTCCTGCATCTCATAACATGGTGTCAGAAGTATTTGCCTGTGCTTCTGTTTCCTGATTATTGACAATGTCGAAATTTACGCCACCTGAGCCTTTTGATTTCTCTCAGTCTGTAGCTTGGCCCATATGGCATCAGCGATTTCAACGCTTCAGGATTGCTTCTAAGCTGGACAAGGAGAGTGGTGAAGTACAAGTTAATTCTCTTTTATACACTATAGGGAAAGATGTGGAGCCAGTGTTTAATGCATTTACATTCCAAGAAGGGGAAGAATTTGACTTTGAAATAGTTATGAACAAACTCAGTGCTCACTTTGTGCCTAAAATAAATGTGATTCATGGGAGAGCTTGTTTCCACAAATGTGTCCAGCGTGTGGGAGAATCTTTGGAGTCATTTGTACGCAGCCTGTATGAACTAGCTGAATTCTGTGAGTTTGGTGTTGCTAAAGAAGAGCAAATCTTATAGGAATTGCAGATGCTGAGGTAACACTGAAGCTACAGTTGGAGGCTGACATTAGATGGGGCTATTAGGATGGCCGCCAGAGTGAACTGGTGAAAAGGCAAAGTGCTGACATGAGGTCTGAGAGTATTGTGGATGAAGTGCAGTGTGAGCAGTAGACCAAGGGCAGAATATAGGCCCAGAAGCGGATGGGCGCAGCAGGCTCATTGCAGGCGGTGTAACCGTACCCATTAACAGAATGCCATATGCCCTGCTAAAGATAAAAGGTGTAGAAAGTGCAACCGAATGGGCCATTTTGTTTAAAAGTCCGTTAAAGAGATGCAGGTGGACAGTGACCAGGAAATTCAAAAAGTGTCAGTGTTCAGACGAAGATTGGCAGGTTACAGTCATGGGAGCCAAGGTTCCCTTTAAGATTGACACCAGAGCAGATATTACTTTTATGCAGCATTCACGAAATTGCCTTGACAGCCTCAGCTGGCGAAAGTTACGACAAAGGTTCACATCGATTGTGCGGGGAAATTGCTCGCTAGCTGCGAGTACAAACAGAAGAAATTCCCCATGTGGGTACACATAATTAGAGGACAGTGTGTCAACAACCTAGTGAGCAGGAAAGCAGCCTGTGGTTTGTGCCTTGTCGCCAGAGTTTATGGAAGACATGTTTGGTAAATTGGGTCTGTTCAACTGTGAGCCAGTCTGAATATCACTGAAAGGTGATGCAGTCCCATACAGCATTACTACTCCTCGTAAAATTCCATTCCCGCTCATGCCTCAAGTGGAGAAGGAACTTCTGCGAATGAAGAATATGGGAGTTATTGAAGAAGATGTCGATGCAACTAACTGGTGTGCCCTTATTGTGCCCATTGCTAAGAAGAACGGGAAGGAACGCATCTGCGTAGATTTTAAATGGCTGAATGAGGCTGTGAAAAGAGAGAGATACGTGCTGCCGACGCTTGAAGACATAGTTCTGAAACTGGCTAGGGGGAAATTCTTCTCTACACTTAATGCTTCCAGTGGCTTCTGGCAGATGCCTCTATACCCGAAGTTCCGCAAACTGACTACCTTCATTACACTGGTAGGTCGGTTTTGCTTCTGCAGACTCCCCTTCGGGATATAATCAACCCCTGAAATCTTTCAAAGAGAGATGTGTTCCCTCCTGAAGGACCACAAGGGCACGGCAGTCATGATGGATGACATCCTGGTGTATGGGTCTACACTGGAAGAAAACGATCAGAGAGTCCGGGATGAAATTAAATAAAGAAAAATGTCATTTTAGAAAATCTGAGTTATGTTACTTTTGTGACATCATCAATGGAGATGGTATCAAGCAACCCTGACAAAATCCTTGCTATGAGCTGAGACAAATATTGGGCTTTTACACGGGTCAAGTCCCTGCTGGGGTCTGTCCCTGTGCTGGGGTTCTACGACCCTTCTAAAAGTACTGTGGTTAGTGCCTATGCAAGCAGTTATGGGTTAGGAGCCCTTAATTTCTTTTTTTTGGCAGAAGATAGCCGCAGATTTGTGCGAACTCTATGGCAAGAAGTACCTAGTAGTGATCGACTATTATTCCAGGTATTTGGAGATTGCACCCCTGAATGAGACCACCAGTCTGACTTTTATCACTCGTCTCTAAAGCTTGTTCGCCCGGTGGGGCATACCGATGGAGCTAGTGAGTGATTACGGAATGCAGTTCGCTTCCATGGAGTTCAGTTTTTTCAGCAGTGAGTATGATTTCATCCATTCTACGTAAAGTCGGTATTACCCGCAGGCCAATGGAATGGCCCAAAGGGCAGTTCAAACAACTAAGTTAATTTTGAAGCAATCTGAGCCGTACCTAGCTCTTCTGGCCTCCAGGGCAACTCCCATTCAAGCAACGGGTTTTAGCCCAGCACAGAATGTATGCTTTATTCTTTGAAAAAGGGGAAGATGTAATAAGAGTGGGAGTGTGACGTCACCGGAAGGGGGCGTGGCCTGTGGCCATTATACTCTATGTCGCAATTACTAAGCTGGATGTGTTGTGCAGTCTGTAACCTTCTATGTACCTTCTATGCTGTGTCCTGCATCTCATGACACCCTTAACCCCTACACCATCACAAGCCCACAGCAAACACCCATACACTGTCAAAAGCCCACCTCAAACACCCCCTAACCTATTAGCCCCTAAACCCCTACACTGCCAAAGCCCACAACAAACACCCCCTAACCTTTTTAACCCCTAAACCTCTTACACCGCCTCAAGCCTACCACAAACACCCCCTAACCTATTAACCCCTTAACTTAACCCTCAAACAACTAACCCCCCAAGATCCCTAACCTAACAACCCCTAAGTTACGCAAAATAAAAACTAACATTGCAAAAAACATACAAACACATTACCAAAAAATACTGCCAAAAATAAAAAAATAAAAAAAACAATTAGGCCTTTCCTAAAAAAGTCCCCAAGATAAAAAAAACCCTATACTAACACTAAAACCTGAAAATGGCATTTTGTAGGACTTTGCTTAAAGTGAATTAGCAGGCGGTTTCTCATCAGTCTGTCAATGTTTTAAATATCAGACGCAAAGCCAACTGCGGTAACTTTAAAGCAACATTCACCTGTAAGTTTTTATGCCCAAAAGTGCTATAAACTGGTAGTATAAGGTGTATGGTGTATAAATATATGTCCCCAGACTATGTGAAGCATGCAAACATGTTCATACTAATAGACGGTGGAATATGAAGTTGCAGGTACTTACCCCTCAGCAGCTCTGTGCTAACCTCAGCTGCAGCTACTTGCTTCCAGTAGACAAGCCCATCCCAGGCAGTGCGAGAATGATCCAAAGGATCTAAATCAGTAACAGCATCTCAACCATAAGAAATTAGAGGACAGGTTCACACTTCGCTTGCCGAGGGCTGTGGATCCACACGGTGCAGCTCACTGTAGACCAGGGGATTAGTGAACAAGTTCACATTTCACCAGGGAGGCCTACGACATTTCTTTCACTGAGAAAATGCCTTTTTCTGCCTGGCTAATAACTCCTTGTCTGACCCTCTGAACATCAGGTTGCTGCGAAGATGATTTGGGCCTCAGATTGGTTAGAAGATACCCTTTCAAATGCTGAGTATATCTTGTACTTCACTTTTATCTAACTTCTCACCACAGAGGCAAAAGAAAATAAGTAAGGATCATGGGAGAGATTTAAAGCTCTGGTGTGCTGGGGTTTCTTTCGCCTCCTGCTAGTTGTCAGGAGGAGAATATTCCCACATGTGATGACTCGTCAATCACCATCTGCTATGAATAAAATCAAAAGCGTGATATCCTAGAATAAATTGATACATTTATAAGTAGAAATTCGAACACTCATGATAAACATAGTAGTATTTTTTTATATTTGTTTATATAATTGTTTTTGGAAAAAATAATCAGATTCTGTGTAATAGAAGCTAATTAAAACTTCAAAAAATGGAAGCCAACGTATTCTGAATATTTTTTTATATTGATATAATTTTTGTTTGTGAGGGTTTAAGCTATAAAAGTATTGTTTAAAAAACATGTGTTTGTTTCTATTAATAAAACGTGTACATTTGATCCATTGAACACTACTTGTTACCCACTGTGATATGATAAATTAAGCATATTGGTAATAAGCTATAACCTCAATCTTATTTAAGTTTGCTTCAAGCATGTGGTGTTAATAGAGGCAAAAGTTTACTAGCAATATAAGATTATTGATGCTTTCAGCACACAGCACTTGGCTTTTATCTAAGGTCATTTAAAAATGGCGTAGAACACCCATCTCATTTGCTTTTTCATGCTTGCCAATTTAGTGTTGTATTCAAAGTGATTAATTAGTTTGTAGTGAAGGTTTATTAGGCAATCTTTCTGTCAATCAAATATCATTGAATTTTCACTGTAAAACGGCAGCAATTATTAAAAAAAAGTGAATCTGATGCCATTAACATATTTTTTTTAAAGATCATAGGTGCTGACTCAAATATTATATAATATATGTCTGGCACCAAAATATTCAGTAGGATAATTTTAGATGTGCTATAAAATGCCCTACATTTGATTCTGTCAATCATCATATTCTTTATAAATGTGGCATATTCATTTTAAAGCCCACCTTTGTTTTAAATACAGAACCTATAAATGTAATGAATAATTGGGATCACTCCCGCTTTTGAAAAAAAGTTCATTTTAATTTGCTTTCATATTTACTGTATAATATGTACATCAATCTTAATTTCTATTTCTTGTTTAAAAATTAAAATAATATTTTATAGAAAAATCATTCAAAACATACAAGACAAGACCTCTAAAGATCAGAGATGTTAACAGGGGTTAGGAAAGAGTGTGCAATGTTTGCCCACTTATCACACATTCTTTGGGGTCTTCCATACAAGCATGGTTATATATTAGCAACTAGATTCATAAAGAGTAGACCCATATTGTACAATAAAAAGGTACAGAAATCTAAGCACAATATGACACATGTATAGACTTGATTTGTTATACAATGTGGATCCATTCCAGTGGCTGTTAGCAGCAGTATGGAAACTCCATATTCTCCCAGATGCTGACAAGAGGCTGAGCGTTGCACCCCCTCAACAGCTGAACAGTAACGCCCCTTCTTCATTCTTTGGGTGGGTCTGCTTATCTCCTTCTACCTGCATGCAGATAAGCGGTTAAAGGAACATAAAAGCCACATATTTTCTTACTTAATTCAGGCAGAGCATACAATAAAAAAAAGTTTACAATTTACTTCTATTATAACATTTGCTTTGTTCTTTTGGTATTCTTTGTTAAAGAGATAACCAGGTATGTAGTGTGCACATGTCTGATGCACTACATGGCAGGGAAAACTGCTACCATATAGTGCTGCAGACACATGCACGCTCCTGAGCTTACCATCCTGCTCTTCCACAAGAGATGCAAAGAGAACTAAGAATATTTGACAATAGAAGTAAATTGGAAAGTTGTTTAAAATCGTGTGCTGTATCTAATTAATGAAAGAATGTCTTTGTTTTCATGTCTGTTTAATGGGAAGGGGTTAATGAGTCAGGTAGCAAAGGTGCTTGCATATCAACACACCTGACATTAATCCCTTCACTGCCACCTCTCTGGCACCAGGATTTCATCATTGCCTACTTCATAGCATGTTTCAGGATGACTTTTTGTGGAGAGGACACAGCCCAACCATATTTTATCTTAAAACCGCTATGCTTTCCTGCAACTTACCACATGCCGGGGCAATAGCTGAGGGTGGCATTCAGGTTTCCATGAAACAACTGCTATCCTTATGATTGAGTATTGTGGTTGTCCGTATTTCATGAGGTTTTCACGGATCTGGTGTAGGAAAGTGATGTAAATAAGATTTTATTATTTGGCCCCAGTGACAGTTCCAGGGGTTTTTAGGAGGAGTTGCAAAACATCTTACATCTTTATTGTTGTATCGTCAGTTTTAAAGATGACAAAAGCCACAAATTCGCAATGTCCTTTGTTTTAAGTAAATAAGTAAAAAAAGGTATATTTCAATGTATCACAAGTTTAAAGGGACATTAAAGTCATGCTGTCTCTTTGTTGTATCTAAAGTAGGAAATGTTAAAATGTTTTTTAAAAAATTGCTTCTGTACAAAAAAGTTTTACATTTTATATTAAAGGGAATGTCACTCTCCACCAGTAGAGCTGCGTCTTTTTGCAGCCAGGCATTTTTACCATGTTTAAACTGTGTTCTTTGTTTATATACCTATTTAGATTTTATTTCCTTATCTAACAGTTATTTATGTTTCATTTTACATTTTTTAGGGTTTACAAATGGGGATACAACAAAACCATTATAACAAAAATATCTATACTTTCCTTTTAAATATGGACTAAGAGCAGTTTGTAGGAAATAGAGTTCCAGTATTTGTTCTCACATACATGAAGGGTTTAAAGTGACAGAATATTCAAAATTAAACTTTTATGATTCAGATAAATAATGCAATTTTAAATAATTTTCTAATGTACTTCTAGTATCAGATTTCCTTTGTTCTCTTGGTATCTTTTGTTAAAGAGTAAACCTAGGTACGTTTAGGAGCAGCAATGCACTACTGGGCACTAACTGAGTACATCAGGTGAGCCAATAACAAGAGGCATATATGTAAAGCCAGCAATCAACAGTTAGCTCTTGATCCTACTTAAGTTTACTCTAAAAGAAACAATACTGTGTCCAAATCATCAAAGTTTATATTTGACTGTTTGACTGCTTTATATTTGACTGTTTGACTGCTTTATATTTGACTGTTTGACTGCTTTATATTTGACTGCTGTCCCTTTTACCTTTTCAGAGAATGTACATAATGTAATCACCTAAAAAGAAATAAAGTGCAGAAAATATACTAATGTGTGATTATATCATTACAATATTGTTTACATATAACTATGGGGTTGATCATAAACCTTATCAAAGCTTATCAAATGAATTCTAAAAGAATAACTCTAGGACCCTAATAGTGAAATTAGTAGACAAATCATTAGATAAACTTTTCTACGGTATAATGATTGACTCCTATGTGTTTAATCCCCATAAAGGGGTTAAAAATACAGTTAAAGTTAGCTCTGGACTTCCACTCCAAAGCTGTACACAGCTGATGAATAGAGGCTGCACACATATGACATACATGATTGGTTTCAAGAGCTTCTTTTAACTATGTGTTTCACCTCAACAAAAGAGTTTCATGCAAGCAATATAGAAATAAGAGAATGTTCTAACAAATTAGTCGTTGTTATAATTTTATATCCCATGTAATTGAACACTGAATAGGGTTACCACCCCGCTAGTATTGTACTGACATAGCCAGAATTTATAAGCTTCAGATGAATATAGCTAACAGAAGTATAAATAGAAAAAATAAAGTCCTATTATGGTGAAACTCTTTTGAAGTGTGTTGGAATTTTTAAACAAGTCATTATTAAAATCAGTCATAGAAGCTTCTGTGCCTCAGTTATGTTGTATAATTATTTCAGCCTATTTATGCTGATTAGCATGGACTTTTTTTCATAAAACGCAGAACCTCTAACACTGAGCTAGAAAGTGTTTAAAATACTGAGAGTGATTGGGGAATTTTAAGAAAGCATAGATTGCCTACTGTACAACAAAAGCTCAGGAGAACCTGACAGAATATTTTACCTGTCATCAGCTTTTTTAATTTTCTAGTGAACATTTATTTTTATTTATTCCTGTTTGCTGCTTTATTTTTTATAAAACAAGAATAAGAGATGAGTTAGAAAGTAATTACTCAGAGGGGGGAAATCACTTCAGGGAAATAAATATTTTGCTACTTTTTGTGTGTAAAAAGCGGTTTCAGTCAGATCATGGAAATTTCAGGAACCAGGAGGAAGTAGGTCTCTCTGGGAAATCATATGCAAGTTACATAAATACTTTGTACTCCTTCACATTTGAATTCCAAATGCTAATATTTTATATTTAGATATACATCATATTTTTAAATTCACTGTAATATTTCTGTGATATCTCTTATAGATTTATAATGGGCTAGGTTACACGTGGAGCACGATCAAAACTGCCTTGTGCAGTATCAAATAGATGGTTAAAGGTAAGCTTAACATAATTTTTAGAGATAAAACCGGGACCACCTGGCACGGTGCCAGGGGTGTGTGGTAAGGGGGCGTGATCAAGGGGCGTGGCGATTGCCTACTGGAACTTGTTAAACATGTCTTTAATATGTTCCAAGAAATAAACACAATGCATGTGCAAATGGGTAAACCTTTTCAGATACACGGGTCAAACAAACTGATCCCTTCAAGAGATGAAAATGAGAACAGGGAGGCAAACGTAAATAATGTGACTTAATGGGCTGCAGCGCAAATACCCACAATGATAACAGACAGTATATAATTTTTCACTTTATGAGTAAAGTAGATGTTTATTTCACATGTAGGTATCTTATAGTGTAGACCTTCAAAACTTTGAGCAACACTGCACAAGTTACTGAACTAGAGTGATAACTGTCGTCTGCATTTTAGTTACCACCCCCACCCCTCTTACTAAAAGTAAGCATTTACAGATGCACGGGTACATTTGAAGGAGCTATGCAATCAACACAATAGGGGGCAGTTTGATGTACCATAAGGAACATGGGAAGTTAAGCACGACAAAAGCAAACTACTCTGACAGCTGCACGGTCAAGACGGGTGGGCAAGCATAGACACCAAAGTTACATTGCTACGGTAGTAACATTTGTAACCTCAGCAAGGTATCCTTACCAGCAAGTCTTTCAGCACAGCCGCATCAGAGGCAGACGGGAGAAAGCATGGACACACACAGCCGGATTAAATGATGTCAGTCACTTAACTGGCACGGATTGGCACAGACTGCGCACAGTTAGATTTTTTTTTAAAAAAAATAGCTTTTGCATTGCTGGTATTTTACTCATTCTGGCACCGGCTGGGTGGCAACCCTACGACCGAGACAAAATCAACAATCGGGTGGGACACTGGGATAGCGCCCCCCAACAGGGACAATCCCAGTCAAACTGGGATGTCTGGTAAGCCTAGTTAAATTGACAGTCTACACCTTAGTCATCTCAAAGTCTTACATTAGATTAGACTGCAAATATCCTCCTGCACCCTTTCTTTATCATGCAGCAGGAACAGTAAAAACTTTATTTTAAAATGAATATTGTTTCTGGCCCCTTTGAAATGGCTGCCAAGCTCCGCCTTCTGATGACATCACGATCTGGGCTACATCTAGGCACTCTGCTGAACAGGATTGACAGTCTGTTGAATCCAACTAGTGAGCCTTTTGTGATTGGACACCATATGCAGCCCAGATTGTGATGTCATTTGTGGGCGGAGCTTGGCAGCAATTTTAAAGTGGCCAGAAACAATATTCATTTTAACATACCATTTTTACTGTTCCTGCTACATGATATAGAAAAGGTGCAGGAGGCTATTTGCTGCTTAATCTATGGTAAAACTTTAAGATGACTAAGGTGTAGACTGTCCCGTTATTTTTATCTAAAGCATCTTAATACCGACAAATCTTTTTTTAGTGCACCACAAACATTTAATAGATAGTGCAAAGTGCACTTTTAGCACACTCATTGCACTCATATTACAAGTGGTGCATTAAATGGTGCGCTCGAGCACAATCCAAAATACCACTGTAAAATTTAGAGCTTCTTCAGACCTGAAATAAACAATTATCGCTTTTTGATTTGCATTACAAAACACATGAAAGGGCTATAGAAATAAACGGCCAGATTACGAGTTTTGCATTATGAGCTGTGCGGTACTAACTTGCACGTTATTGTCACCGCTCACTTACCTACAGCACTGGTAGACATCAATGGGGAGAGCCGGCTGAGAAAAAGTCTAACACCTGCAAAAAAGCAGCGTAAAGGTCAGTAACGCAGCCCCATTGATTCCTATGGGGAAACACATTTTATGTTTTCACCTAACACCCTAACATGAACCCCTAATCTTCCACGCCCGACATCGCCGACACCTACATTATACTTAGTAACCCCTAATCTGCTGCTCCGGACACCGCCTCCACCTACATTATACTTATTAATCCCTAATCTGCTGCCCCCAACATCGCCGACACCTACATTATATTTATTAACCCCTAATCTCCCGCCCCCAATGTCGCTGCAACCTACCTACACTTATTAACCCCTAATCTGCCGCCCCCAATGTCGCCGCCACTATAATAAGCATACTAACCTCTAAACTGCCACACTCCCGCATCGCAAACACTAGTTAAATATTATTAACCACTAATCTGTTATTAGTAATTTCAGTAATTTAGTGTTTTTTTTGTTGTAATTTAGCTAATTGTTTTGAATTTAGTTAATTGTATTAAATTTAGGGAATTTATTTAATTGTAGGGTTAGGTTAGGTGTTAGTGTAAGACAGGTTAGGTTTTATTTTACAGGTCAATTTGTATTTATTTTAGCTAGGTAGTTATTAAATAGTTAATAACTATTTAGTAACTATTCTACCTAGTTAAAATAAATACAAACTGGCCTGTAAAATAAACATAAACCCTAAGCTAGCTACAATGTAACTATTAGTTATATTATAGCTAGCTTAGGGTTTATTTTATAGGTAAGTATTTAGTTTTAAATAGGAATTATTTTGGTAGTAATAGTACTTTTTATTTATATTTATTTTATTTATATTTAACTTAGGGGGTGTTAGGGTTAGAGTTAGATTTAGGGGTTAATAAATTTAATATAGTGGCGGCGACGTTGGGAGTGGCAGATTAGTTTTAAATATCAGCCAATCGGAATTAAGGTTGAAAAAATCCTATTGGCTGTTGCAATTAGCCAATAGGATTGAGCTTTCATCCTATTGGCTGATCCAATCAGCCAATAGGATTGAGATCGCATTCTATTGGCTGATTGGATAGCCAATAGAATGTGAGCTCAATCCTATTGGCTGATTGCAAAAGGAACCTTCATTTGGAAGAAGACGTCATAAGAAGAGGATGCTCCGCGTTGGATGTCTTGAAGATGGAGCCACTCCGCGCTGGATGGATGAAGATAGAAGATGCTGTCTGGATGAAGACTTCTGCCCGGTTAGATGAAGACGTCGGCCCGCTTGGATGAAGACCTGCCATCTTCAATGAGGACTTCTGCCGCTTCGTTGAGGATGGATGTCGGCTCTTCAGAAAGTGTAAGTGAATCTTCGGGGGTTAGTGTTAGGCTTTTTTAAGGGTTTATTGGGTGGGTTTTAATTTTAGATTAGGTCTTGGGCTTTTGAAAAAGAGCTAAATGCCCTTTTAAGGTCAATGCCCATACAAATGCCCTTTTCAGGGCAATGGGGAGCTTAGGTTTTTTAGATTAGGTTTTTATTTGGGGGGTTTGGTTGTGTGGGTGATGGGTTCTACTGTTGGGGGGGTGTCTGTATTTTTTATTTACAGGTAAAAGAGCTGATATCTTTGGGGCAATGCCCCGCAAAAGGCCCTTTTAAGAGCCATTGGTAGTTTATTGTAGGCTAGGTTTTTTTTATTTTCATAGGGCTCTTAGATTAGGTGTAATTAGTTTAAATATTTGATAATTTATTTTTTATTTTGTGTAACTTAGTGTTTATTTTTTTTGTAACTTAGTGTTTGTTATTTTTTGTAACTTAGTTGTTAGTTTTTTGTAACTTTGTAATTTTTAATAGTAGATTTAAATTATTTGAGTAGGGTTAGGTTTTTAAATATGTAATTTAGTTAATTTAATTTGTAGTTTAATGTAATTTTAGTATAACAGTTAGGGTAGATTAATTATTAATTTAATATAGTTTAATGTAATTTTAGTATAATAGTTAGGGTAGGATAATTATTAGTTTAATGTAGTTTAATGTAATTTTAGTATAATAGTTAGGGTAGATTAATTATTAGTTTAATATAGTTTAATTTAATTCTAAAGGTAAGTTTTAATATATTATAAGATAGGGATGAGTTAATATTTAATATAAAATTAGCGGGTTGTTAGGTTTAGGGGTTAATAGGTTAATTTAGTTTATGGCGATGTGGGGGGCTGGCGGTTTAGGGGTTAATAGGTTTAGTAGGTGGTAGTGATGTGGGAGGCCAGAGGATTAGAGGTTAATACATCAAGGCCTAGATTTAGAGTTGGGCGGTAGCCGTCAAAACCAGCGTTAGAGGCTCCTAACGCTGGTTTTTACCGCCCTCTGGTATTTGGAGTCAGTCATTAAAGGGTCTAACACTCACTTTTCAGCCGCGACTTTTCCATACTGCAGATCCCCTTACGTCAATTGCGTATCCTATCTTTTCAATGAGATCTTTCTAACTCCGGTATTTAGAGTCGTGTCTGAAGTGAGCGTTAGAAATCTAACGACAAAACTCCAGCCGCAGAAAAAAGTCAGTAGTTAAGAGCTTTCTGGGCTAACGCCGGTTCATAAAGCTCTTAACTACTGTGCTCTAAAGTACACTAACACCCATAAACTACCTATGTACCCCTAAACCGAGGTCCCCCCACATCGCCGCCACTCGATTAAAATTTTTTAACCCCTAATCTGCCGACCGCCACCTACGTTATACTTATGTACCCCTAATCTGCTGCCCCTAACACCGCCGACCCCTATATTATATTTATTAACCCCTAACCTGCCCCCCACAACGTCGCCGCCAGCTACCTACAATAATTAACCCCTAATCTGCCGACCGCAAAGCGCCGCCAGCTAAATTATAGCTATGTACCCCTAATCTGCTGCCCCTAACACCGCCGACCCCTATATTATATTTATTAACCCCTAATCTGCCCCCCTCAGCGTCGCCTCCACCTGCCTACACTTATTAACCCCTAATCTGCCGACCGCAAAGCGCCGCCAGCTACATTATAGCTATGTACCCCTAATCTGCTGCCCCTAACACCGCCGACCCCTATATTATATTTATTAACCCCTAATCTGCCCCCCTCAACGTCGCCTCCACCTGCCTACACTTATTAACCCCTAATCTGCCGAGCGGATCTCACCGCTACTATAATAAAGTTATTAACCCCTAATCCGCCTCACTCCCGCCTCAATAACCCTATAATAAATAGTATTAACCCCTAATCTGCCCTCCCTAACATCGCCGACACCTAACTTCAAGTATTAACCCCTAATCTGCCGATCGGAGCTCACCGCTACTCTAATAAAATTTTTAACCCCTAAAGCTAATTTTAACCCTAACCCTAACACCCCCCTAAGTTAAATATAATTTTATTCTAACAAAATAAATTAACTCTTATTAAATAAATTATTCCTATTTAAATCTAAATACTTACCTGTAAAATAAACCCTAATATAGCTACAATATAAATTATAATTATATTATAGCTATTTTAGGATTAATATTTATTTTACAGGCAACTTTGTATTTATTTTAACCAGGTACAATAGCTATTAAATAGTTAAGAACTATTTAATAGCTAAAATAGTTAAAATAATTACAAAATTACCTGTAAAATAAATCCTAACCTAAGTTACAATTAAACCTAACACTACACTATCAATAAATTAATTAAATACAATATCTACAATTATCTACAATTAAACCTAACACTACACTATCAATAAATTATTTAAATACAATATCTACAATTATCTACAATTAAACCTAACACTACACTATCAATAAATTAATTAAATACAATAAATTGAAAAAATAGAGAGAGTAGAAAATATTGCTGTATATTTAATATTCGGTGCTACCCTTGAATAATAAATTTAAATGACAAAAAAGATAGACATGTATTGGGGCATTTGTAAATGTCCCAAAAAAGCAAGGGATAAAAAAGCACACGAAAAATCATTTAGAAAACATCCAATTTCTTTATTTAAATGTTCCACTTCACATTCAGTGTTTGATCAGTTTCTCCGGGCTACAGTAGTTAGAGGAAACTCTTACAATTTAAAATGTACAAACAAAACAAGGGCAATACATAAAGCTATCTGAAAATCTCAAACCCTATGCATACGTATGCTGACTAGAACAATGTAAAACTATAGGATAATATATGTGAAAAATCATACACAGATTGTCTAAATACAAGACATTACTAGCTTATCCTAGATGTAAGACATATATATAGCATACTATATACACAAATGAACAAGAGGCTTATCAGTCCATTTTCACTGTTAGATGTAAGTATGAAAGCCATATACTGTTAATACATAGCATGTGTCGGTAGATAGTCGACCGCAACAGAGTCTGCTGCACACTAGGTCAAAAAACCGATTCACAATTTGTATAATATAAAGACAGTACTTATCTTCCAGAGTAAATTTGCGATGGTGCTTTTTAACTTTCTTTTGCCGGTCCGTAATTTCTCGGCGTGTGACGTACTCCCCAGTGGGGGTGGTTAGATCGTCACTGCAGCTCCAATTGGTTCCTAGTAGTTGAAACTGTATCCATTGGTCCAGGAAAAAACCAAGAGAGAGTAGACCAACCGCAACTCTGTAACTCCTTGTCAGGGCATTTACGGTTGATATCAGGCTTTCATATTGACAAGTGAGAATACTTAGGAAATAAAGCACCTGTTTGTTATCGGCTGTCCTCAGACTCCAAGAGTCGATTCCTAAAGTCACAGATACAGCATCCAAGCGCTATCGTTTCAGCGCATATGCACAGCTCCCAGGCTTGATCTGGTCATTAGGATCTTTATCAAGGACTGCAGTATAGGCTTATTATAGTGCTGGGTTGAGATTTCCGCTTTCATGTGTCACCACAAATAAACCTCAGACAGTATTTAGCTTATCTTAAGGTGTAATACACATAGTGCCAACGCACGTTTCACCCCCCTCCAGAGCATGTGTCCCAGGGGTTCATCAGGGCATACTGAATCCATACCGGACATCCTCTTTATAGAGCATACCTGATTACTCACAGGTGATTCTCATACACAGTCTCACCCATATTTTATTTGGAGGTCTGTGTCCTGTGAATAACCAGGAGCCCTTAAAGGGATATTTACATACAAATAGATTGTCACATTTGTTTTAAATACTATCTTAAAGTTGTGCAAAGAAAAAATATATTCATTATTGAGCAAACACTAACCTTACCATCATACGTCAAGGATACAACAGATTTGTTGAAAAAACTGGATGGTGTAGTAGTGGGAGAAAAAACCATTCTAGCTTCCCTAGATGTGGAGAGCCTTTACTCTTCCATTCCCCACAATGTGGGCCTACTAGCAATCAAAAGATTCCTTGAAACAAGGGGTCCAAGATACTTGGAACATACAGAATTTATGATGGTGCTTTTGGAGTTTATTTTAAAAAATAATGTTTTTTCTTTTGATGGGCAGGTGTTCCGCCAGATACGCGGAACTGCAATGGGGGCAGTATGTGCCCCCACTTATGCATGTCTCCATCTGGGGTCATGGGAATCTGATATTTTTGAACAACATGTCGACACTTTTGATAATAAAGTGCTGATGTGGGTAAGATATGTGGACGATGTTCTAGTCTTATGGGATGGAACAGTAGAGGAATTTAATACATTTGTTTCCATCTTAAACCATAATGACAGGAACATCTTCCTCACATCAGAAACAAGTGAAAGGGAATTGAATTTCCTAGACATTACCCTGAAAAAAGAAGGTCTGAAAATAGTGACTGAGAATTATCGAAAGAAGAATGCCACTAACAGTATTCTTCATGCTAACAGTAGCCACCCCAATCATTTAAAAAGAGGAATACCATATGGGCAGTTCCTTCGTTTAAGAAGAAATTGCTCTTCACTCTCAAAATTTGATATCCATGCCCAGCAAATGAAGGAGAGATTCCTTCAAAGGGGATATTCAAATAAATGTCTAAAGAAATCCCTTTGGAAGGCTCGAAAAATGTCGAGGGATGATCTACTGTATGGAGAAAGGATGAAAACTAAGGGGAATCAAATTAGATTTATCTCTATGTATAATGATCAATGGAACAATGTCAGATTAGCTATGAAAAGAAATTGGCACATTCTCACCATGGATGAGAAAGTGAGACAAGCTATAGGAGATATACCACAGATGGCAGCCAGAAAGGCACAGAGCCTACGAGATAAGCTGGTAAAAAGTCAGTTTATCAGAGGACCCTCTGATGCTGACTGGCTACGAAAAGACCCCCCTCCAGAGCATGTGTCCCAGGGGTTCATCAGGGCATACTGAATCCATACCGGACATCCTCTTTATAGAGCATACCTGATTACTCACAGGTGATTCTCATACACAGTCTCACCCATATTTTATTTGGAGGTCTGTGTCCTGTGAATAACCAGGAGCCCTTAAAGGGATATTTACATACAAATAGATTGTCACATTTGTTTTAAATACTATCTTAAAGTTGTGCAAAGAAAAAATATATTCATTATTGAGCAAACACTTTAAAGTATTGCCCTTATTCCTAGGCAACATCATAGCTCAATTTGCACATAGAGATTACTCCAGAAACCAAATGGCACACATCCTGTCAGATTTAAATTGCTCTCTTATAGAAAGCTTATGTATTCTAATTTGTCGTTCAGACCTACTGGTAATCTTGTCCCTAGCTTATAGATCCATTTGGTCTCTTTCTGTAAAAGGACTTTGTCGTTGTTACCACCTCGTCCATTAGTGATCCCTTTATCAATAATTATGAATTTTAATGAATCTGCGTTGCAGTTGTGCATATCACAGAAATGTCTAGCTACGTTTGTGTCTCTGGAATAGAGGATGTCATCTCTATGTTCTTGTACCCGATCCTTTACCATCCTTTTAGTTTTTCCAAAGTAAAAGACCGGGCACGAACATCGTAAGAGGTAGACCACTCCCTCAGACTTGCAATTAAAAAAGAATCTTATGTCAAAGACTCTATTTTCTTGCACTGAGAATTGTTTAGTGCTATCCATGTGGGCACAGTATACACAGTGCCCACATGGATAGCTACCTTTTATTCCCTTATCTTTTCGTAGCCAGTCAGCATCAGAGGGTCCTCTGATAAACTGACTTTTTACCAGCTTATCTCGTAGGCTCTGTGCCTTTCTGGCTGCCATCTGTGGTATATCTCCTATAGCTTGTCTCACTTTCTCATCCATGGTGAGAATGTGCCAATTTCTTTTCATAGCTAATCTGACATTGTTCCATTGATCATTATACATAGAGATAAATCTAATCTGATTCCCCTTAGTTTTCATCCTTTCTCCATACAGTAGATCATCCCTCGACATTTTTCGAGCCTTCCAAAGGGATTTCTTTAGACATTTATTTGAATATCCCCTTTGAAGGAATCTCTCCTTCATTTGCTGGGCATGGATATCAAATTTTGAGAGTGAAGAGCAATTTCTTCTTAAACGAAGGAACTGCCCATATGGTATTCCTCTTTTTAAATGATTGGGGTGGCTACTGTTAGCATGAAGAATACTGTTAGTGGCATTCTTCTTTCGATAATTCTCAGTCACTATTTTCAGACCTTCTTTTTTCAGGGTAATGTCTAGGAAATTCAATTCCCTTTCACTTGTTTCTGATGTGAGGAAGATGTTCCTGTCATTATGGTTTAAGATGGAAACAAATGTATTAAATTCCTCTACTGTTCCATCCCATAAGACTAGAACATCGTCCACATATCTTACCCACATCAGCACTTTATTATCAAAAGTGTCGACATGTTGTTCAAAAATATCAGATTCCCATGACCCCAGATGGAGACATGCATAAGTGGGGGCACATACTGCCCCCATTGCAGTTCCGCGTATCTGGCGGAACACCTGCCCATCAAAAGAAAAAACATTATTTTTTAAAATAAACTCCAAAAGCACCATCATAAATTCTGTATGTTCCAAGTATCTTGGACCCCTTGTTTCAAGGAATCTTTTGATTGCTAGTAGGCCCACATTGTGGGGAATGGAAGAGTAAAGGCTCTCCACATCTAGGGAAGCTAGAATGGTTTTTTCTCCCACTACTACACCATCCAGTTTTTTCAACAAATCTGTTGTATCCTTGACGTATGATGGTAAGGTTAGTGTTTGCTCAATAATGAATATATTTTTTCTTTGCACAACTTTAAGATAGTATTTAAAACAAATGTGACAATCTATTTGTATGTAAATATCCCTTTAAGGGCTCCTGGTTATTCACAGGACACAGACCTCCAAATAAAATATGGGTGAGACTGTGTATGAGAATCACCTGTGAGTAATCAGGTATGCTCTATAAAGAGGATGTCCGGTATGGATTCAGTATGCCCTGATGAACCCCTGGGACACATGCTCTGGAGGGGGGTGAAACGTGCGTTGGCACTATGTGTATTACACCTTAAGATAAGCTAAATACTGTCTGAGGTTTATTTGTGGTGACACATGAAAGCGGAAATCTCAACCCAGCACTATAATAAGCCTATACTGCAGTCCTTGATAAAGATCCTAATGACCAGATCAAGCCTGGGAGCTGTGCATATGCGCTGAAACGATAGCGCTTGGATGCTGTATCTGTGACTTTAGGAATCGACTCTTGGAGTCTGAGGACAGCCGATAACAAACAGGTGCTTTATTTCCTAAGTATTCTCACTTGTCAATATGAAAGCCTGATATCAACCGTAAATGCCCTGACAAGGAGTTACAGAGTTGCGGTTGGTCTACTCTCTCTTGGTTTTTTCCTGGACCAATGGATACAGTTTCAACTACTAGGAACCAATTGGAGCTGCAGTGACGATCTAACCACCCCCACTGGGGAGTACGTCACACGCCGAGAAATTACGGACCGGCAAAAGAAAGTTAAAAAGCACCATCGCAAATTTACTCTGGAAGATAAGTACTGTCTTTATATTATACAAATTGTGAATCGGTTTTTTGACCTAGTGTGCAGCAGACTCTGTTGCGGTCGACTATCTACCGACACATGCTATGTATTAACAGTATATGGCTTTCATACTTACATCTAACAGTGAAAATGGACTGATAAGCCTCTTGTTCATTTGTGTATATAGTATGCTATATATATGTCTTACATCTAGGATAAGCTAGTAATGTCTTGTATTTAGACAATCTGTGTATGATTTTTCACATATATTATCCTATAGTTTTACATTGTTCTAGTCAGCATACGTATGCATAGGGTTTGAGATTTTCAGATAGCTTTATGTATTGCCCTTGTTTTGTTTGTACATTTTAAATTGTAAGAGTTTCCTCTAACTACTGTAGCCCGGAGAAACTGATCAAACACTGAATGTGAAGTGGAACATTTAAATAATTAAATACAATACCTACAAATAACTACAATTAAATAAACTCACTAAAGTACAAAAAATAAAAAAGAACTAAGTTACAAAAAATAAAAAAATATTTACAAACATTAGAAAAATATTACAACAATTTTAAACTAATTACACCTACTCTAAGCCCCCTAATAAAATAACAAAGCCCCCCAAAATAAAAAATGCCCTACCCTATTCTAAATTAAAAAAGTTCAAAGCTCTTTTACCTTACCAGCCCTGAACAGGGCCCTTTGCGGGGCATGCCCCAAAGAATTCAGCTCTTTTGCCTGTAAAAAAAACATACAATACCCCCCCCAACATTACAACCCACCACCCACATACCCCTAATCTAACCCAAACCCCCCTTAAATAAACCTAACACTAAGCCCCTGAAGATCTTCCTACCTTATCTTCACCATACCAGGTTCACCGATCGGTCCTCGGAAGTCTTGATCCAAGCCTCGGAAGTGTTGATTCAAGCCCAAGCGGGGGGCTGAAGAGTGACGTCCATCCTCGGGCTGAAGTCTGGATCCAAGCGGCGGCTGAAGAAATCCATCATCGAGCCGAAGTCGGAAGTCCATCATAGGTGTAATTAGTTTAAAATTGTTGTAATATTTTTCTAATGTTTGTAAATATTTTTTTATTTTTTGTAACTTAGTTCTTTTTTATTTTTTGTACTTTAGTTAGTTTATTTAATTGTAGTTATTTGTAGGTATTGTATTTAATTAATTTATTGATAGTGTAGTGTTAGGTTTAATTGTAGATAATTGTAGATATTGTATTTAAATAATTTATTGATAGTGTAGTGTTAGGTTTAATTGTAGATAATTGTAGATATTGTATTTAATTAATTTATTGATAGTGTAGTGTTAGGTTTAATTGTAACTTAGGTTAGGATTTATTTTACAGGTAATTTTGTAATTATTTAAACTATTTTAGCTATTAAAAATTTCTTAACTATTTAATAGCTATTGTACCTGGTTAAAATAAATACAAAGTTACCTGTAAAATAAATATAAATCCTAAAATAGCTATAATATAATTATAATTTATATTGTAGCTATATTAGGATTTATTTTACAGGTAAGTATTTAGCTTTAAATATGAATAATTTATTTAATAAGAGTTAATTTATTTCGTTAGATTTAAATTATATTTAACTTAGGGGGGTGTTAGTGTTAGGGTTAGACTTAGCTTTAGGGGTTAATACATTTATTAGAATAGCGGTGAGCTCCAGTCGGCAGATTAGGTGTTAATAATTGAAGTTAGGTGTCGGCGATGTTAGGGAGGGCAGATTAGGGGTTAATACTATTTATTATAGGGTTATTGAGGCGGGAGTGAGGCGGATTAGGGGTTAATAACTTTATTATAATAGCGGCGCGGTCCGCTCGGCAGATTAGGGGTTAATAAGTGTAGGCAGGTGGAGGCAACGTTGTGGGGGGCAGATTAGGGGTTAATAAATATAATATAGGGGTCGGTGGTGTTAGGGGCAGCAGATTAGGGGTACATAGGGATAATGTAAGTAGCGGCGGTTTACGGAGCGGCAGATTAGGGGTTAATAATAATATGCAGGGGTCAGCGATAGCGGGGGCGGCAGAATAGGGGTTAATAAGTGTAAGGTTAGGGGTGTTTAGACTCGGGGTACATGTTAGAGTGTTAAGTGCAGACGTAGGAAGTGTTTCCCCATAGCAAACAATGGGGCTGCGTTAGGAGCTGAACGCGGCTTTTTTGCAGGTGTTAGGTTTTTTTTCAGTTCAAACAGCCCCATTGTTTCCTATGGGGGAATCGCGCACGAGCACGTTTTTGAAGCTGGCCGCGTCCGTAAGCACCGCTGGTATCGAGAGTTGAAGTTGCGTTAAATATGCTCTACGCTCCTTTTTTGGAGCCTAACGCAGCCATTCTGTGAACTCTCAATACCAGCGGTATTTAAAAGGTGCGGCCAGAAAAAAGCATGCGTAGCTAACGCACCCCTTTGGCCACAGAACTCTAAATCTAGGCGTTAGTTAGTTGCGGCGGGTCCAGGAGCAGCAGAATAGGAGTTAATAGGTTTATTAGAGTTGCAGAGGTGTCGGGGAGCAGCGGGATAGGGGTTAATAACTTTATTTAGTTGCAGCAGACTCCGGGGGGAGTGGCGGGATAGGGTTTAATACATTTATTAGAGTTGTAGTGGGCTCTGGGAGCGGCGGGATGGGGGTTAATACCTTTATTAAAGTTGTGGTGGGGTCGGGGAGCGGCGGGATAGGGGTTAATACATTTATTAGAGTTGCGGTGGGTTTCGGGAGCTGTGGGATGGGGGTTAATACCTTTATTAATATAAATATAAAAGGTAGTAAAATGTGCGCTAACAGCTAAGGGGTCGGTTGAACAAATAAATAAAATACTATGTAGTGATAGTAGATAAAAATAGTACTTAATATATACTCTAAAAATGAACCTATATTAATAAAAATACATATATATACATATGCACATGACCGGTCATCAAAAAAATCTTCCTAATCAATTAAAAATGCTTGGTGGAACACAATAAGAACAGGATAAATCAGCTCAAATCCGATTATATCTACGTTCTAAGAATATAAGCATGAATGGATATAAATACTATATATACGATATATACCGAATTGTAAATGTAAGAAATTATGGCTAAAGATAAAAATGCAAAAAAAGGGAGGGGGGTTTTGTCCCACGTTGTCAATTCATATGTACACCGAAAAATATTTCTCATGGATATTTAAAGGGACAGTATACTGTAAAATAGTTTTTCCCTTAATGTGTTTACAATTTCTTTTTTTACCAACTGCAGAGTAAAAAATGTATGAAAATGAGCTTTTTAAGGTTTATTTCTGTATATTAAAGCTCTGATTTTGTGTTTTGAAGCCACAGCCTAATAAAATAGGTTGAGCTTGTAGGTATAATCAGATCTCATTACTGTATCACATTGTGCACATATACCTGCTTCTTTATCGTATATCTGTCCTTAAAACAATCACCAATACTTTGAGAGAACAATGGAAAATCAACATTTTATTACCTTATCTCTGCTATATCGCACTGGGAGTGTAATTTCTTCTGCTGGCTGTGTTTACAAAGCTTATCTATAGCTGGGACCTGCGGCCACAAACTTTCAGAATAGGTGGGGATACCACATGCTAAATTAACAATTTCAAATGCCAATATAAGGGTAAAGGAGCTACTTGTAAACAATTTAATACACTCCAGCAGGTAAAGTGGATCATTGGGAACAAATTAAAGGGGAGAAATTTTTTGAGTAAACTGTCCCTTTAAGATTGATTAAGATAAAGTCAATATGCACTTGATATGTTGTAATTTTGTACCGTTGGACTCAAATGTGGATAAATACCACCTTTCAATCTTGTGAGTTCATCACGACGTATTAGTATCTTAGTATCTATAATAATATGAAGGTCGCTTATTCTGTATATATATATATATGGCTAATACGTTGTTGATTTTAATTTAACACCGGAGTAATCCACCTTTAAGGATGTCCACCTTTAGAAAGACACCGGATATTGAATCCGAAACTACCATCCAATCAGGTTTCAGACATGTATTTATAAGGATACGAAAAAAGACATTAAACCATCTTAATAAAGCCGTTTTACACAGCGAAGCGCGTTGATGGAGTGCTAGCTGTTTGTTAAAGACAAGTTTTTTCAGCCAAGTCCAAGGATTAACAAGGATTACAAGAGGGACTCTTTTAACAATTACGGAACTCTGCGCATAGTAAGGATATCCCGCAAACGGAACTACTTACTGAGAGCAACGTCACGCACCCGGGAAACCAGCAACACAGAGCTGTATAGACACCTGTGCACTGCGATACTACACGGCAAGTAGGAATAACAAGCAGGTAAGCACTGAGAGGTGTAACAGCCCGTGAGTGTGGTCTGAATCCCTTGGGGTAGCGATTGAACAGTACAGTTAAACAAGACACCTATCTGGAAACTCACTTTGTAAATTACCTAAGATACTAATACGTCGTGATGAACTCACAAGATTGAAAGGTGGTATTTATCCACATTTGAGTCCAACAATACAAAATTACAACAATCAAGTGCATATGGACTTTATCTGAATAAATCTTAAATATCCATGAGAAATATTTTTCGGTGTATATATGAATTGACAACGTGGGACAAAACCCCCCTCCCTATTTTTGCATTTTTATCTTTAGCCATAATTTCTTACATTTATAATTGGGTATATATTGTATATATAGTATTTATATCCATTCATGCTTATATTCTTAGAACGTAGATATAATCGGATTTGAGCTGATTTATCCTGTTCTTATTGTGTTCCACCAAGCATTTGTAATTAATTAGGAAGATTTGTTTGCTTATAGACCTGTAGGTGATTTTTATCTTTTTTTGATGACCGGTCATGTGTATATGTATATATATGTATTTTTATTAATATAGGTTCATTTTTAGAGTATAATGTAGGAATAACAAGCAGGTAAGCACTGAGAGATGTAACAGCCTGTGAGTGTAGTCTGAATCCCTTGGGGTAGCGATTGAACAGTACAGTTAAACAAGACACCTATCTGGAAACTCACTTTGTAAATTACCTAAGATACTAATACGTCGTGATGAACTCACAAGATTGAAAGGTGGTATTTATCCACATTTGAGTCCAACGATACAAAATTACAACAATCAAGTGCATATGGACTTTATCTGAATAAATCTTAAATATCCATGAGAAATATTTTTCGGTGTATATATGAATTGACAACGTGGGACAAAACCCCCCTCCCTATTTTTGCATTTTTATCGTTAGCCATAATTTCTTACATTTATAATTGGGTATATATTGTATATATAGTATTTATATCCATTCATGCTTATATTCTTAGAACGTAGATATAATCGGATTTGAGCTGATTTATCCTGTTCTTATTGTGTTCCACCAAGCATTTGTAATTAATTAGGAAGATTTGTTTGCTTATAGACCTGTAGGTGATTTTTATCTTTTTTTGATGACCGGTCATGTGTATATGTATATATATGTATTTTTATTAATATAGGTTCATTTTTAGAGTATATATTAAATACTATTTTTATCTACTATCACTACTTAGTATTTTTTTTATTTGTTCAACCGACCCCTTAGCTGTTAGCGCACATTTTACTACCTTTTATATTTATATTCATTACCTATCTATCTGATTTATGGGAACAGACTTGTATATGTGGAGGGGATAGATTTGCGCACCACTTTACCCCCTTTTTTTTTAATACTTTTATTAAAATTGCGGCGTGGTCGGGGAGCGGCGGGATAGGGGTTAAACATTTTAGTATAGTGGCAGTGTATAGTGACAGTATATAAATAAAGCTGGGAAAAACATAATTTATGTAAGAACTTACCTGATAAATTCATTTCTTTCATATTGGCAAGAGTCCATGAGGCCCACCCTTTTTGTGGTGGTTATGATTTTTTTTTATAAAGCACAATTATTCCAATTCCTTGTTGATGCTTTCACTCCTTTCTTATCACCCCACTTCTTGGCTATTCGTTAAACTGAATTGTGGGTGTGGTGAGGGGTGTATTTATAGGCATTGGGAAACTTTGCCCCTCCTGGTAGGAATGTATATCCCATACGTCACTAGCTCATGGACTCTTGTAATTGGCAAGAGTCCATGAGCTAGTGACGTATGGGATAGCAGATACCCAAGATGTGGAACTTCCACGCAAGAGTCACTAGAGAGGGAGGGATAAAATAAAGACAGCCAATTCCGCTGAAAAAATAATCCACAACCAAAATCAAAAAGTTTTAATCTTATAATGAAAAAAACTGAAATTATAAGCAGAACAATCAAACTGACACAGCTGCCTGAAGTACTTTTCTACCAAAAACTGCTTCAGAAGAAGAAAAAACATCAAAATGGTAGAATATAGTAAAAGTATGCAAAGAAGACCGAGTTGCTGCTTTGCAAATCTGATCAACAGAAGCTTCATTCTTAAAAGCCCAGGAAGTAGAAACTGACCTAGTAGAATGAGCCGTAATCCTTTGAGGCGGGGATTTACCCGACTCCACATAAGCATGATGAATCAAAGACCAAGAAGCCAAAGAAATGGCAAAAGCCTTCTGACCTTTCCTAGAACCAGAAAATACAACAAATAGACTAGAAGTCTTCCTGAAATCTTTAGTAGCTTCAACATAATATTTCAAAGCTCTAACTACATCCAAAGAATGTAAAGATCTCTCCAGAGTATTCTTAGGATTAGGACACAAAGAAGGGACAACAATTTCTCTACTAATGTTGCTAGAATTCACAACTTTAGGTAAAAAAATTAAATGAAGTCCGCAACACTGCCTTATCCTGATGAAAAATCAGAAAAGGAGATTCACAAGAAAGAGCAGATAGCTCACAAACTCTTCTAGCAGAAGAGATGGCCAAAAGGAATAATAATTTCCAAGAAAGTAATTTAATATACAGAGAATGCATAAGTTCAAACGGAGGAGCCTGTAAAGCCCTCAGAACCAAATTAAGACTCCAAGGAGGAGAAATTGACTTAATGACAGGCTTAATACGAACCAAAGCCTGTACAAAACAATGAATATCAGGATGATTAGCAATCTTTCTGTGAAAAGGTACAGAAAGAGCAGAGATTTGTCCTTTCAAGGAACTTGCAGACAAACCTTTTTCCAAACCATCCTGAAGAAACTGTAAAATTCTAGGAATTCTAAAAGAATGCCAAGAGAATTTATGTGAAGAACACCAAGAAATGTAAGTCTTCCAGACTCGGTAATAGATCTTTCTAGACACAGATTTACGAGCCTGTAACATAGTATTAATCACTGAATCAGAGAAACCTCTATGACTAAGTATTAAGCGTTCAATCTCCATACCTTCAAATTTAATGATTTGAGGTCCTGATGGAAAAATGGGCCTTGAGATAGAAGGTCTGGCCTTAACGGAATTGTCCAAGGTTGGCAACTGGCCATCCGAATGAGATCCACATACCAAAACCTGTGTGGCTATGCTGGAGCCACCAGCAGTACAAACGAATGCTCCATTAGAATTTTGGAAATCACTTTTGGAAGAAGAACTAGAGGCGGAAAGATATAAGCAGGTTGATAATTCCAAGGAAGTGACAACGCGTCCACCGCTTCCGCCTGAGGATCCCTGGATCTGGACAGATACCTGGGAAGTTTCTTGTTTAGATGAGAGGCCATCAGATCTATTTCTGGAAGTCCCCAGATTTGAACAATCTGAAGAAATACCTCTGGGTGAAGAGACCATTCGCCTGGATGTAACGTCTGGCGACTGAAATAATCCGATTCCCAATTGTTTATATCTGGGATGTGCACCACAGAAATTAGACAGGAGCTGGATTCCGCCCATACAAGTATCCGAGATACTTCTTTCCTAGCCTGAGGACTGTGAGTCCCCCTTGATGATTGACATATGCCACAGTTGTGACATTGTCTGTCTGAAAACAAATAAACGATTCTCTCTTCAGAAGAGGCCAGAACTGAAGAGCTCTGAAAATTGCACGGAGTTCCAAAATGTTGATTGGTAATCTCGCCTCTTGAGATTCAAAAAACCCTGCACTGTCAGAGATCCCCATACAGCTCCCCAACCTGAAAGACTCACATCTGTTGAGATCACAGTCCAGGTTGGACGAACAAAAGAGGCCCCTTAAACTAAACGATGGTGATCCAACCACCAAGTCAGAGAAGATCGAACATTGGGATTTAAGGATATTAATTGTGATATCTTTGTATAATCCCTGCACCATTGGTTCAGCATACAAAGCTGGAGAGGTCTCATGTGAAAAAGAGTAAAAGGAATCACGTCCGATGCAGCAGTCATGAGACCTAGAATTTCCAAGAACAAAGCTACCGAAGGGAATGATTGAGACTGAAGGTTTCGACAAGCTGAAACCAATTTCAGACGTCTCTTTTCTGTTAGAGACAAAGTCATGGACACTGAATCTATTTGGAAACCCAAAAAGGTTACCCTTGTCTGAGGAATCAAGGAACTCTTTGGTAAATTGATCCTCCAACCATGTTTTTCAAGAAACAACACAAGTTGATTCGTGTGAGATTCTGCAGAATGTAAAGACTGAGCAAGTACCAAGATATCATCCAAATAAGGAAATATCGCAATACCTTGCTCCGTGATTACAAAGAGAAGGGCACCTAGAACCTTTGAAAAGATCCTTGGAGCTGTTGCTAGGCCAAAAGGAAGAGCAACAAACTGGTAATGCTTGTCTAGAAAAGAGAATCTCAGGAACTGATAGTGGTCCGGATGAATTGGAATATGAAGATATGCATCCTGTAAGTCTATTGTTGACATATAATGCCCTTGCTAAACAAAAGGCAGAATAGTCCTTATAGTCACCATTCTGAATGTTGGTATCCTTACATAACGATTCAATATTTTTAGATCCAGAACTGGTCTGAAAGAATTCTCTTTCTTTGTAACAATGAACAGATTTGAATAAAACCCCAGGCCCCGTTCCAGAACTGGAACTGGCACAATTACCCCAGCTGACTCCAGGTCTGAAACACATTTCAGAAATGCTTGAGCCTTTACTGGGTTTACTAGAATGCGTGAGAGAAAGAATCTTCTCACAGGCAGTCTTACCTTGAAACCTATTCTGTACCCTTGTGAAACAATGTTCTGAATCCAAAGACTTTGAATCGAATTGATCCAAACATCTTTGAAAAATCGTAACCTGCCCCCTACCAGCTGTGCTGGAATGAGGGCTGCACCTTCATGTGGACTTGGGGGCTGGTTTTGATTTTCTAAAAGGCTTGGATTTATTCCAGACTGGAGAAGGTTTCCAAATCGAAACTGATCCTTTAGGGGAAGGGTCAGGCTTTTGTTCCTTATTCTGACAAAAGGAACGAAAACGATTAGCAGCCCTATATTTACCTTTGGATTTTTTATCCTGAGGCAAAAAGGCTCCCTTCCCCCCAGTAACAGTTGAAATTATTGAATCTAACTGAGAACCAAATAATTTATTACCTTGGAAAGAAAGAGAAAGCAACGTTGACTTAGAAGTCATATCTGCATTCCAAGACTTAAGCCATATAGCTCTTCTGGCTAAAATAGCTAAAGACATATACCTGACATCAATTCTAATGATATCGAAAATGGCATCACAAACAAAGTTATTAGCATGTTGAAGAAGTTTAACAATGCTATAAGCATTATGGTCTGACACTTGTTGCGCTAAAGCCTCCAACTAGAAAGTGGAAGCTGCAGCAACATCAGCCAAAGAAATAGCAGGTCTAAGAAGATTACCTGAACATAAATAAGCCTTCCTTAGAAAGGATTCAAGCTTCCTATCTAAAGGATCTTTAAACGATGTACTATCTGCTGTAGGAATAGTAGTGCGTTTAGCAAGAGTAGAGATAGCCCCATCAACTTTGGGGATTTTCTCCCAAAATTCTAATCTATCAGATGGCAAAGGGTACAATTTCTTAAACCTTGGAGAAGGAGTAAATGAAGTACCCAGACTATTCCATTCCCTAGAAATTACTTCTGAAATAGCATCAGGAACTGGAAAAACTTCTGGAATAACTACATAAGGTTTAAAAACTGAATTCAAACGCTTATTAGTTTTAATATCAAGAGGACTAGACTCCTCCATATCTAATGCAATCAACACTTCTTTAAGTAAAGAATGAATAAACTCCATCATAAACAAATATGAAGATTTATCAGTGTCAATATCTGAGGCAGAATCTTCTGAACCAGAAAGATCCTCATCAGAAATAGATAAGTCAGAACGATGGCGGTCATTTAAAAATTCATCTGAAATATGAGAAGTTTTAAAAGACCTCTTACGTTTACTAGAAGGAGGAATAACAGACAGAGCCTTCCGAATAGAATTAGAAACAAATTATTTTACATTAACAGGAACATCCTGAACATTAGATGTTGAAGGAACAACAACAGGTAATGGATTATTACTAATGGAAATAATATCTGCGTTTGAAAGTTTATCATGACAACTAACACAAACTACAGCCGGAGGAACAGTTACCAAAAGTTTACAACAAATGCACTTAGCTTTGGTAGAACCGACATCAGGCAGCGTCTTTCCAGAAGTAGATTCTGATCCAGGGTCAGGTTGTGACATCTTGCAATATGTAATAGAAAAAACAACATATAAAGCAAAATTTTCAAATTCCTTAAATGGCAGTTTCAGGAATGGGAAAAAATGCAAAATAAAACAAGCCTCTAGAAAACCAGAAGCAACTAAAAAGTGAGACTGAAATAATATGAAAAAAACTGGCGCCAAGTATGACGCCCACATTATTGGCGCCAAGTAAAACGCCCACATATTTTGGCGCCAAAAATGACGCCCATATTTTTTGGCGCAAAAAAAAGTCCGCAACACACATACGTAAAAAATGACGTAATCACGTGAAAACTTCCGGCGCCAACTATGACGCCGGAAATGACGAAATTTTTGCGCCAAAAAAATTTCGCGCCAAGAATGACGCAATAAATAGAAACATTTTCTGCACCCGCGAGCCTAACAGCCCGCAATTTTGAAAAAAAGTCAATGGAAAATGAAAATTTTTTAAGGTAAGAAAATATAAATCATATGCATTTTCCCAAAAAAATGAAACTGGCAACTGAAAGAAGTAATACTGATTATCCTGAATCATGGCAAATATAAGTTTTAACACATATATTTAGAACTTTACATATAAAGTGCCCAACCATAGCTTTGAGTGTCATGAATAGAAATAAGACTTACTTACCCTAAGACACTCATCTACATATAGCAGATAGCCAAACCAGTACTGAAACGAGAATCAGTAGAGGTAATGGTATATAAGAGTATGTCGTCGATCTGAAAAGGGAGGTAGGAGAAGAAATCTCTACGACCGATAACAGAGAACCTATGAAATAGATCCCCTAGAGGAAGACCATGGTATTCAAATAGGCAATACTCTCTTCACATCCTTCTGACATTCACTGTACTCTGAGAGGAAAACCGGGCTTCAGCATGCTGCGAAGCGCATATCAACGTAGAAATCTAGCACAAACTTACTTCACCACCTCCATGGGAGGCAAAGTTTGTAAAACTGAATTGTGGGTGTGGTGAGGGGTGTATTTATAGGCATTTTAAGGTTTGGGAAACTTTGCCCCTCCTGGTAGGAATGTATATCCCATACGTCACTAGCTCATGGACTCTTGCCAATTACATGAAAGAAAAGCCGAATAGCAGCGAGATCGATGACTGTTTAGTTAACAACAGTCCGCTGCTCATCGCCCCGTACTTGGTGCGCGGCTTTTTGACAGCTTTTTATATAAATATGGAGAGCGTATTCAGGTCCGCGGCCGCGATGTTAGGTGACGTTAGGTGAGCGTATTGGTGCCGTCGAATGCAACAAAGTTGACGGCTTGATAAGTACACCTCTATAGCAGTAAACAAGTAGCGTTCAATGTCCAGTGCAGCAGAAAAGCAAAAAATACAAAGCAAAAACAAGTCAATAGAAACTTGATATATTAAACATAAATATTCTTGATTATAATAAATGTGTAGACTTTGCAACCCATATATAGAAAATACTCATTACAAAGTAGCACAGTGCTGCTATCCAGACACAGATAAAATGAAATGTTTAGAGCACAGTGTCAATAATTATTAGTAACCGAAAGGTGTAACTAGAAACCACAGGACCAAGGTGCAAGAATCTAAGAAGGGCCCCCACCCCCCAAAAAAAGGTAAATTTGATACATATCATTTTTTACATTTAACACAGAAAAAAAATTGTGAATCAGATTACATTTCTGCAAAAGGAGGTATCCTGTACCCACAGTCTGTGAGATGGTCTGACCCCTTATTACTGTATATAGTGACACTGTTTAACCCCCCAGTACTGTATATAGAGATTTAGTGACACAGTCTGTAATCTGCCGGTGAAATGGCTGGCCTGACCCTACCCGCCCCAGTACTTTATATAGGCCTAGATTTAGAGTTCGGCGGTAGCCGTCAAAACCAGCGTTAGAGGCTCCTAACGCGGGTTTTTTACGCACTCCGGTATTTAGAGTTTATTTACCGCGACTCAAAATACACCTAACGCTCAACTTTCTACCGCCACCTCAGACCCAGTAGTAAACATATACCGCACAAAAAAACATCCACGAATCACAAAACAAATATTACACAAAGTACACTTACACTCATACAAACACAACACTATCTTTATTTTTCGGAATTTTTATTTTTTCTTTAAAATACAAAGGATTAAAGTTGCGAGATCTCGGGTGTTTGAAAAAAATCCACACAAATCCATTTTCCCATTGACTTACATGGACATACGGGAAAAGACCCTCATATACCTACATCTAACGAATAACATTATCACAAACATACACTCATCGATGCATACAAACAATATACACCACATTACATACACAAAATATTTATTTATTACAAAAAGAACACGATTTAGTTACTTTTTCACACAAGCTCATGACGTCACTCACTTTACGAGGAAAACCAGTCTTAGAAAAAAAAATATAGAAATCTTTGGAGCCTCCATTGACTTCTATTGGGAAGACGTGCTCGTGCACGCGAAACCCTCATTTCCCTAACGCACGCAAATAGCGTAGACGGAAAAACTCCAAATACCAGCGCTAGAAAATACATGCTTTTATGCGTTAGACCCAGCTATGATAAATAGATCAAGAAATGACTATTTCCCTATGGTGGATTTATGTTTTTTAATATTAAATATTCACCACACCATAAATATTTTTAACACTTTTAGATTACATCAACTACAAATCCACATCACTAGTAACACATTATTATTTCAATAAAATTACATTTACAATTAAAATAAAATTCAATACACATTTCTGGATTCACAAACACTACACAATGGGAAACATCTCTCATTTACCTTTATTATTGCATTTCTGTTATTCAACTCATATGCTTGCAGCAACTGCATATCTACATAGGCTTAACACATGATCACTCATGGATGCACATACATTACTTTTAACATTCACTCATACATGTGCATTCAAATGATGGGGGAAAAACACATTACATTCTCTCGAGGAATCACAAAACACAACATATGGATTTTACTGTACTTTTAACATCATGATTCCATCACCAGAAACCATTAGGAATTACCTACAACAAGAACATCATTACACCAGATTACAGATGTCACTTTATGGGAAGGAACAACAATGCCAGACCGCTATATAGAAGTCAGCATATGTGGGACACAATCACAATATATACGTACATGTACATAACACGCATCACCCATCACGCAACCACAAAGCACACATTTAGATTTTATTCAGCACACAATAACAATGTAGCACAATACAACAACACAATGAGGATTTCACAACTACATAGGCAGGTTAATAATATCATGACGTCATTAGAAGATTCAACCATACACATCACAGATTCACCACTGTACCGCCCCTTTAGGAACTTTAACACTCAATACTACAATACAACATATACGTAAAACACACTTTTGATCAGCATTATTATGGAGATTTCAATGGGACAATTCAGAAATATTGTCAGATCGCACATCAATTATATATATAATACTACAGATGACAGCCGGAAGTTATTCAGTATTCGTGCAATTTTTATGGGACGCATACAATATCGTCAGATCGAAAATCACTTATATATACAATACTACAGATGACAGCCGGAAGTTATTCAGCATTAGTGCGATTTGAAAGGGACGCATACAATATTGACAGCTCGGCAATCACTTATATATATAATACTACAGATGACAGACGGGAATTTCGGAATTATTATTGCGATTTTAAAGGGACGCGTACAATATTCACATCTCGGCAATCACTTATATATACAATACTACAGATGACAGCCGGAAGTTATTCAGTATTAGTGCGATTTGAAAGGGACGCGTACAATATTCACATCTCGGCAATCACTTATATATACAATACTACAGATGACAGCCGGAAGTTATTCAGTATTAGTGCGATTTGAAAGGGACGCGTACAATATTCACATCTCGGCAATCACTTATATATACAATACTACAGATGACAGCCGGAAGTTATTCAGTATTAGTGCCATTTGAAAGGGACGCATACAATATTGACAGCTCGGCAATCACTTATATATACAATACTACAGATGGCAGACGGGAATTTCGGAATTATTATTGCGATTTGAAAGGGACGCGTACAATATTTTACAGCTCGGCAATCACTTATATATACAATACTACAGATGGCAGACGGGAAGTTCGGAATTATTATTGCGATTTTAAAGGGACGCGTACAATATTGACAGCTCGGCAATCACTTATATATATAATACTACAGATGGCAGACGGGAAGTTCTGAATTATTATTGCGATTTTAAAGGGACGCATACAATATTGACAGCTCGGCAATAACTTATATATACAATCCTACAGATGGCAGATGTTCCTTTATCATTTACAAACAATATTGCAGCAACATTGATCGATCACATTCGATGCACATTATACACAACTATGCACTTTCATTCATGTTAGCCTGGACGTGTGCTTGTTACTATAACATCGCGTTTAGGAAATATTGATTACGCATATGAACAAACATTACAAACATGCACTGTATGTGTGATATTTGACACTTTCACATTGAGAATCATTGTTTGAAACTAACATTTCAGCAAACAACAAATAAACGCCCACTGTGAAAGCATTCGCGCCGCTCACATACAAACAGGTGAATACAATCAGCAATCATTACAAACTCACTACCATTGGACTAATTGTACTATAAATCCCCCAAACAACATGGCCAATGCATCACTTGTGATCCACATCAGATCAAGTGCTTACCTTGTTACGCTGTTTTGAAAGATGGATGACGATGACATGGTAGACGCTGCTGGTGGTGCTATTGGCGAACTAGCTGTTGGTCGAATCAGGCAGCCTCGGCGGCTCAGACCGAGACGAAGGGGTCGTCTGGTTCGAGGTCCTCGTGTCTACAGGGTGAGACCCACCTTGGAAAACATGAGTGACTTTGAGGTTTTTGATAAGTATCGTCTCGATCGCGAACAGCTCATTGGCCTTTACGAGCTTCTTAAACCTCATTTGGAGCCACGTATACAAATAAGGACTGCTGTTCCCCCCATGAGTAAGATGCTAAGCTGTCTATACGTCCTGGCCTCCGGGAGTTTTCAATCCGGAGAACTGTACATGCATGGCCTGGCTCAAGGTACATTCTCTGGGGTGTTTGATAACTTTCTGAACGCCATGGTACGTATCAGTAAGCAATACATAGGATTCCCACAGAATGATGGTGATTGGAGGCGCCTGAAGCGGGAATTCTTTGATATTGCTCAATTGCCCAATGTCTTGGGAGCCATTGATTGTACCCACATTGCGCTGCGTGCTCCAATTGATGACTTGCCCTTCAGAAATCGCAAACATTTTCATAGCCTCAACGTGCAGTATGTTTGTGACGCACGGATGAGGATTATGCATGTGTATGCGAATTTTGGAGGTGCTTGTCATGATGCCCGCATCCTCTCTCTGTCGTCCCTGTGGAGACAGTTTGAGGAAAGACAAATGCCCCCTGGTTATCTCGTTGGTGAGTATTTGTGCACAACATGGTTAATTATTTTGACAATTGCCCCTGTATTTTTTAACTGTTAGCGTCATGTTCAGCTATAGGATTAAATTTAACCATTTGTTATTTACCGACGCTAATGTCTATTTTTATTGAAATGCAGATATGTAGCATGTCTTACCTTAAGTGTTCATATAGAGAATGCAATGTAAACATGTAGTTAGCATTTTACACAAGGTTTGGTTTAGGAGAAATACGCATATGTAGCATGTCTTAGATGAAATGGCAAGATATTATCTCATGCAATTTAACCCTGTCATTGTCTTTTTCTGCTAATGTCTATTTTTATTGAAATGCAGATATGTAGCATGTCTTACCTTAAGTGTTCATATAGAGAATGCAATGTAAACATGTAGTTAGCATTTTACACAAGGTTTGTTTTAGGAGAAATACGCATATGTAGCATGTCTTAGATGAAATGGCAAGATATTATCTCATGCAATTTAACCCTGTCATTGTCTTTTTCTGCTAATGTCTATTTTTATTGAAATGCAGATATGTAGCATGTCTTACCTTAAGTGTTCATATAGAGAATGCAATGTAAACATGTAGTTAGCATTTTACACAAGGTTTGTTTTAGGAGAAATACGCATATGTAGCATGTCTTAGATGAAATGGCAAGATATTATCTCATGCAATTTAACCCTGTCATTGTCTATTTCTGCTAATGTCTAGTTTTATTGAAATGCAGATATGTAGCATGTCTTACCTTAAGTGTTCATATAGAGAATGCAATGTAAACATGTAGTTAGCATTTTACACAAGGTTTGGTTTAGGAGAAATACGCATATGTAGCATGTCTTAGATGAAATGGCAAGATATTATCTCATGCAATTTAACCCTGTCATTGTCTATTTCTGCTAATGTCTAGTTTTATTGAAATGCAGATATGTAGCATGTCTTACCTTAAGTGTTCATATAGAGAATGCAATGTAAACATGTAGTTAGCATTTTACACAAGGTTTGGTTTAGGAGAAATACGCATATGTAGCATGTCTTAGATGAAATGGCAAGATATTATCTCATGCAATTTAACCCTGTCATTGTCTATTTCTGCTAATGTCTAGTTTTATTGAAATGCAGATATGTAGCATGTCTTACCTTAAGTGTTCATATAGAGAATGCAATGTAAACATGTAGTTAGCATTTTACACAAGGTTTGGTTTAGGAGAAATACGCATATGTAGCATGTCTTCGATGAAATGGCTAGATACAGATTTATATATAATTTTTTTTTATTTTTTTTATGTTTCTGACAACTTTTAATATGGATTATGGTTTTTAAAAAATATATTTATACAACAATATACTAGTTTAAGTATTCTGTTTGAATTATGTTCTGTTCTAAATTTATAGGTGATTCTGGGTACATGAGCCGGCCTTGGCTCATTACCCCCTTGCGTAGCCCAACTGATGTGTCTGAGGAGCGCTACAATAGGGCTCATAAGAGAACCAGGGCGGTGGTTGAAAGGATGTTCGGGCTCCTGAAGATGAGATTCAGGTGCCTGGACCGTTCTGGAGGAGCACTCCAGTACAACCCAAAGAAGGTGGCTAAGATCGTTGTAGCCTGTAGCGTCCTGCATAATATTGCACAGCGGGCTGGGATGCTGCAGGCCGTCCCGGTGGACAGAGACCTCCTCAGAGATGAGGAGGATGATCCTGTTCTAGAGGGGGAATTCCAGGACGAGGGACTTGATGTCAGAGCAGACGTCATCAACCGCCACTTTAGACGGTAAATAATAGAAGTTACACTGGAGTATTTTCAATAGATGTGAACTCTAGGGAAATGACAAGTAGAGAATTGTGCAAACATGTTAGTATTGATAAAATGTTATAATAATATTTATTTCTCATAATATAGGTGATGCTCTGGGCATTGGGTCCTATAGCGAGTCTTTGCCACCTGGTTTTTATAGAGGACATCAGATGGTAAGTAGAAATGTATGGACTGTTGCTGGCATGATTTGTACACAAATACATAATATGGCATAAATTTTTAAAAATATAACTTTGTTTACACATTACTTATGTACATAATCAGAAAGGGATACTCTAGAATGACTATGGTTCAATGTCACACAGAGGTTTGTTATGCTCAATATGACTCATCTTCACACTTGATAGAAAATAACACAGGTTCATACACAGGCTTAGTAAGCTAGTGATAGATATTTATTATGAAATGGGGGGTGGGAGAGGGGTACAGAACTGATTCACACACTTGTATGAAATCTTTATATATAATTTCTTACATTAGGGAGATGACTTAATATAAAGACTGAAAGGGAACAATTTGAAGCCTGACAGTGAAGATTTCCAAGACTGACAGTGGGGAAAAAGCCAAGATTGAAATTGAAGTATACCAATGGGATCATGTCTGGCATATTTAAATTCTGCTGACCTTGAAAACCATACAAAGACATGTTCACATGGTAAGTGCAAACTATTTGATAGAATAAGGCTGTGGAGACATCCTATTGGAGACACTTAGATGATTTTCTATTTTGTAGATGGTATTTCCCAGTCCTCTATTTAATGAACTGATGAATAAGACACCTATTGAAGATCAACTGTTTACCCCTGAATTGACATTCAAAGACCATGCATTGTCCAGGTTGGTGTACCAATGCATGCTAGTGAAGACTGTAGAATATTAGTAGCTTACATACATTAGTCATATTTAGTTCTTAATTAGATATTTAGGGATCACAATCAGACACTTAGATGATTTTACTTTTTTAGATGGTATTTCCCAGTCCTCTATTTAATGAACTGATGAATAAGACACCTATTGAAGATCAACTGTTTACCCCTGAATTGACATTCAAAGACCATGCATTGTCCAGGTTGGTGTACCAATGCATGCTAGTGAAGACTGTAGAATATTAGTAGCTTACATACATTAGTCATATTTAGTTCTTAATTAGATATTTAGGGATCACAATCAGACACTTAGATGATTTTACTTTTTTAGATGGTATTTCCCAGTCCTCTATTTAATGAACTGATGAATAAGACACCTATTGAAGATCAACTGTTTACCCCTGAATTGACATTCAAAGACCATGCATTGTCCAGGTTGGTGTACCAATGCATGCTAGTGAAGACTGTAGAATATTAGTAGCTTACATACATTAGTCATATTTAGTTCTTAATTAGATATTTAGGGATCACAATCAGACACTTAGATGATTTTACTTTTTTAGATGGTATTTCCCAGTCCTCTATTTAATGAACTGATGAATAAGACACCTATTGAAGATCAACTGTTTACCCCTGAATTGACATTCAAAGACCATGCATTGTCCAGGTTGGTGTACCAATGCATGCTAGTGAAGACTGTAGAATATTAGTAGCTTACATACATTAGTCATATTTAGTTCTTAATTAGATATTTAGGGATCACAATCAGAAAAAGGAATACATATTATAGTTGATATAGAGGTATTTGAATGGACATGAAATATTACATTTATGTTCAGCATACATATATTGTTTACATGTGATATACATTATTATGTATAAATTTTATTTTTGAAATTTAAATATTATTTTTAATCAACAATATAATGGTGTATGTATTTCATTAATTTAAAATGAATGTAATGATTATCTTTAAAAAATGTTGATCAAAGTTAGAGCATAGACACCATATGATTTTAAATGTATTTTATGAATATTTTACAACGTGTGTATTAACTTTGTTCCATTTTTATTATTTGTCATTTCAGATTGGCATCTGATGACTTCATGGAATATTTATTTATTTTCTATTAAATATATATTTTTTTTTTAGCAGATTCTAATATATATCAATATAATCTGTAAATAAATAAAACTTGGACTCCCATGACTGGTAGTTGGCTATTTGACAAGCACATGCATAAGAGAAAATAATGCATTAATAGTAGAAAATAAAATTCTTCAGAGAATATTAAAAGATATATTTTAACATTAATTGGGGAGTCATATTCTTCAATGCTTTTATATTGAAAAAGTATATATTAAAAATATTTAGGATATGTATTAATATTATGATTGTTTTAACATTTAATAAGGTGAAGTGGTTCAATTACATGAAAGTGACAGTGTTGTTGAATGTAAAAAGAATTGTATAAGATCATGTATCTTCCTTAGGTATCTCAAAACATTATTAGAAAATATTTTACAATTATTACATTTATAAATGGTAGGTCATTTAACTTTATAATTTTTAATAATTAGTTATTGGATGCCAGGTTAATCTATGTAATTTTCTAGTGGAGTCATTTAACTATACTTAGTAATATTATGTATTTATTACAATCTTACCTCTTGGGTTAGACATCAAATATCTATATAGAATGTAATTTCCCCTTTAGTTTATTTTGTCAATGTTAAATAAAAATACAATATGTTTGGGTCCTTAAAGGGGTCATTCAAAATGTATATTTTGTATACATTGTTACAAATATCATACAAGAATTTAAACATATTTAGAATGTACTATAGAATTACATTCAGTCTTTAAATATACTTGTTAAAATAAAAATAAATGCACATATCTTAGTGAATGATATAAGGCATCTATATGCAAACAACAATCAGCATCAAAATAGCCTATGTAGAGATGTATTTAATCCACGAATATATATAATTACAATATAATGATTGAATAACAAAACATATTAAGTTGGTCAAATATAAGATTATGATACAAAATGCATACATAACATATAGCTTAATGTCCCTCTACGCTGAAGGCTAAAAAATACCTCATTTAATAAATATATTTCAGTCAGTGTGTAAAACAATCTAGAAGTTAATCTAAATTTGCTTTACTCATATGTTAGACTCATTTAGCAAAAGGAAGGTGCCTAGGTTTATGATATATTAAGCATTATTGTGAAATGTTTATTTAAAGGGACATGAACTCAAAATATACTTAAAGGTAGCCATTTAAAAAAACAATGATTTATACATTCTGAATGAGTATTCTATTTTAATCAACTTTAAAACTTGTCTCATATTATGAATGCTCATTGTGATGTTGCTATCATTACTTTAGAAATAAGGCAGTAAATAGCTAATTTATTTGCTTCAGTACTCTGGACAGAACTTGATTGTTTGGAATAATTGATGCAACAATCGTCAAGGACAACCCAGGTTTTTATTAAACAATTGTCCGTAATATAAAATATCATTATTGATTTTCAAAGAAACATAACAAGATAACTTAACATTTGATAATCGTATAAAATAATAAAGTTTATTAACATTTCATGCTCAATCACCAATGGTAAATTTGTTTGGACAGTGTCCCTTTAAGAGCTTGAAATAGTGTATTTACTTCTCTTCCTATCTTGACATACTTTGCTTGAAAAGCATATCGAGATAGGCTCAGTAGATGAAGATTGGTGGATGCACAGAGATGCCTTATGTGATTGGCTCAACCATGTGCATTTAAATTTCTTATGTTGAGGATATATAAATACTAAGAGAAAATGATTTACATTTTAAAGTCTAAACAATCTTCTATCTCTACAGATCATTTGATACAATTGTTTGTAATGTCTCTTTAAAACTAAAGACGCCATTGCACAATAACATATATGAGCACTTCAGAGAAATACAAGCTCGAGGTTTATTTGCGAATAACAAAGCTGTAGTTTAACATTTATAAACAGATTATCAAAGTTACTGACATTCTTCCCGGAATTTTAACATTAATAAATATTGCGTGGGAAACGCATCTTCAAACACCAGATTAGCATATTTAAACATTAGTGTAATGTCACGCAATAGCACACAATCAATGTGCATTATAAATACATTTAATAGAGCAATGTCAATACTTCACAATCAATTTATTTAAAGAACAATAAAGACATACAATATTAAATGTGTATTTGTATTAAAGAAACAGACCGTTATTAAACCGAGAAATGTCTACAACATTAATGATGTGACAGGATGAGATTTTAAAGAGTATTTAATCATTAATATTTCACGGATCACGGATATTAAATCTGCGTCACACATATCCGCATGACAGGCCCATGAGTTACAAATAAGTCTACATGAAAAATGAAGTTACAGCACCACCAAGCGGTATGTGTAAGGAAGTTACTAAGATATGAAACATTAAGGAACGGCCAATCAGAGTTCATCACACAAACACAACTTGAGTCAGGATGGTCTCACAGACATTATAACAATATTTCAATATTTTATCCAATCAGATGTACAGATAAATTGTCCCATGGTGCATCTCATGTTTACTTCACCATATAAAAGTCCATTACACGTTGCCATCTTTGTCAGTTCTCTAATGCCTGCAGGCAATATATATTATTATTATACAACCCAGCAGGCATGTCAGTTCCCAGGTTCACCAAGGAGGAGAGCGCTGCACTGGTCCACGCCGTCAAGGACTTTTATCCCCAGCTGTTTGGGAACAAGAGGAGCTCGACAGATGCGCCTGTTAAGAAGGCCCTCTGGGAGTCTATCACCAATGCGGTTAGATTGGTGTGTGACGTCCAGAGGACCCAGGATCAGATCATGAGGAGATTCGGAGATATGAGGTTGCGTTTATCGAAAAAAGTCAACCTCATAAGGGACTGGGTACAAGCCCGTAAAAGAGGGGGCCAAAGAAAGGCCCCGCGGAAACTGTACCTACTCCCTTATGAGGTGACTTTATGCGAGCTCCTCAATCTCCGGGTCCCCAAAAGATTTAGATCCTCGCCATCCTCGGCCTCCTCTTCTTCCCTCCCAGCTGCGGGATCTGAAAGTCCTGACGCGGGGGACAGGGCAGATGCTTCTCCGTCCGGTGGCCTGGGAGGACCCGATAGAGAATCTGAACCAGGTAATTATCCAACTTCATATAATATTTATAATGTTAAAAATCCAAAATGTGTATTTAGTCAGATACTAAACCTATACAGATCTCACAACATACACTACATATGATGTTTAGATATCTGATTTTACATTAGTGATACATGAAATTGGAATGATGTTTATTGCGCTCTACAGAATATGCGTCACAGAGCGGAAATCTAATTTCGCATCCACGTTAACATGGGTTTGCGGAAAGTGGCATTGCTTTATACATGTTGGTCAAATGACGGATGCGTAATTCCGCTTGGAATCATTGCGCAATGATCGCGAAAATGGCATTTCTCATCCACGTTAACATGGGTTTGCGGAAAGTGGCATTGCTTTATACATGTTGTTAAAAATTAAATGGAAAATCTTAGATTAGTGAAGAATACAGTATTCTTATTTTAAATATTATATCTAATAAAAAACGAATAATACTAATAAATTATAACATATGGCCATCAATTGATGATTATGTAATAACAAGCATATATTCTTAAAGATACAGTAAACAACACAACTGATTGAAAATAAGAGTCCAGGATATATTTATCATTCATTTAATTGCGGAAACTATTAACTCATGGGACTACCAAAGGATTAATATTTTTCTATTGATTTGTTATTAATGTAAATATTTTAAACATGGCATGATTAGTATTAATGATATGCAATCCTCATTTAATATATTACAGATATGGATGTGGCTGCTGGATCCTCAAGCCAGGGCTTGTCACAGTATGGTATGTCTCATTTTAATTGACATTTGTCTTAGAAACATGGAATGAACATTACATACTAAATACACATTGTTCTATATTTATATGTAATGTCTATTTAATAGATGAAAATTATATAATTATTCGGATATACTTAAATAACATATTTGATTTTAATTGCATGCTCAATACCATTCATTACATCAACATATGGAGTAGATAATTCATTAACAAACAACAACATTGTGGAATCTATTTAATTTTAGATTAAAGGGATACTGAACTACAATTATTAATATTGTCTTTCACATACAGTATGCAATATTAATAAACATAAAATATAATACTATCATCATATGTGACATATTCTATTGCTAAATGTATTTTAAAATAAATAAAGTACGTTTATGTGCATCTAAATATTTGTTGACCAACCTGGGTTTATATTGATGATTGGTGGATACCTTCAACAAACAATATTTATTGAATCCAATATTCCTTATCTGCCTTTAAGATTAATATCGAACAACATTCGAATTATAATAGGAGTCAATGTTAAATCATTTTTTACAGTTTGAACATAGAAATCAATTATTTAAATTAATCATGTCAGTGTCCCTTTAAGACAAAATAGATTCATTCATCATTACATTATTTTTATTAAAAACTATTGATATATAAATCTAATTATCTGTTGGAGTTACTTTATATATATCTGCATACTCTAACAGCACCATGATTACATATTTGTAATAATAAAGTTTGTTATGTATTGTGATAAATATGTGTTGTGTCCTAAACAAGATTACTGTACATTGAAAAAATGGCTCGATGTGACACATGTTTGTTTAGATTTGTCAACAGATGCTCCTCAATATGTGGTTTGTGTGTATTCTTGTAACTTCTTAAGGACATATGACGGAATTATTCCGTCATAAAACAATTGAGCTAAGTGAAAGCTGTGTCCTTAAAGGGTTAAGAACATTGATCATTGGGTATATTTAGATATGCAATAGCAGCATCTGAGATGAATTTGATGTCTAATGTAGTCTGACATTAAACATATGTTGAATACAGATATGTTTACAGAATCCCCTTGATTCAATCAAGCATTTTCTGGTGTAATGACTGCTCTATTCTTCACATTTTAAAGTTGATTAATGTTAAAATTCTAGACAGATGTGATTTAGTGATATCCAAAATGTGTTTAATAATATATATCTATATCATTCATAGAGAGAGTTGGTGTGGGGAGCCCACAGGAATCCAGCAGTGACATAGAGCCGCCTTTGCGGTCTCCTGGTAAGTCCATTGACTCATTTATATGTAATTGAAGGTGTATTGCTAATCAATATTATGATCATGATTCCGATGAAGCATAACATTATAAAAAATCATAGAATTTATCTTCTGATTATATATTTATTTTTTATATTGAGCGATTAATAATTTCTACTTTATTATTCTACACATTTGTTATTCATAAGATGTCTAACATATGTTTTTTTAATTTTTTTTTTTTTTTAACAACAGTCATCAAGTGATACACACATGAGAAATCTTAAATGTTCTATGTACTATGCTTTTATGAATTTAACATTAAGACAAACAATACATTAATATTCTGATTTATTGACAATAACAAATCTATTGTCATTTGTATGCTCCATCAAAATGATGTAAATCATAACTTTGTGTGTGTATATCTTTAATGCAACATTGATGTGCGTATTTGAGCAACAGTAACATATGTTATAATATCTGATCTTAAGGTGTACACAACATGTTATGTTTTACAGAGATTGATGTCACATGTGGGATGGAGGAGGAAGAGGCTGCCTTGGAGTCTGATGGTATGTGAAATATATCTATCATGTTTCCAACATGTTTCTTTTTTTGAAATCATTTTATTGAAGACATTCAAAGTCTACAGCTTTTTCCCTTTAAAAAGGAATATTATTTGTCTGTTCAAATACACTACTGCCCCCTTTCTATATCAGGCAGCATGAAAATCTGCTTGTATATATTTTTTTAAGAATATATAATTCATGCCATCATTATGTCACATGCATATTCCATGCCAAAACACAATAATAAGTTTCACATTGTACAGACAGTCATTGAGATTCATCTGAGTGCCTATATAGATACCATATCCTCATTTCAGAATAGTTTACAGATTCAAACACACTTCGAGGTATATTGAAAACATAATCAATTTTAAATGCGTTGATTTGATGTCAGGATGTATGAGATGTTAATATATTTATTTTACATTTTCAGATGGATCCACCACTTCTGGTCATCTGGATTCCGCCCCTGCCCAGTCACAGACCCCTCCCCGTGCACACACCCCTGACCATGGCCACACCTCTGCACACACCCAGAGCCCTTCCCATCACCAAACCCATGACCATGCCCCGACCACTGCCAGCCCTTCCCATATTTCATATCCTGTCCCTCCCAAAAAACGCCCATACACCCCCCTTCGCCGCTCTCCCCGTATTCTGGCCCGTACAGCTGCCCAGACCCAAACTCCCCACTCCCCAGCTGTACGGCCTACCCTGGAGCAGCAGCTCACCACTCCCCAAGCCATTCCCATCCCTCCCCGAGCCAATCCCATCCCTCCCCCCTGTTTAAACCTTCATTGTCCTGGGTGTCAGATTGTCCTTCCCAGGCACAGCTGTAAGTATCATTCTAAATACACTTTATAAGATACTTAAAGGTACAGTGAAGTTAAATTGGTTAAATTGTGATTCAAATCCAGCATGCAATGTTAAGCCAATGTATAATAGAATACTCTTATGAATTATTCGTCATTCTCTTGATATATTTATTGAAAACAACTTATTCCTATAATTAGTTTAAACAATAAAATAAATGTGGCCATCATTTCTTTATTGTTGGATGAATGTATCCATCAACCAGCATGCACAAACAAGGTTCATCAACAAATATTGGCTTCCATAAAAACCAACATTCTTGCATTCAAAATATAGCTTGACAATTAAAACATATAATGAATATGTGTAATTTCTAAAGATTTGTCATGTCATGCTCTATCTGAATCAGTCCATTAAATATTTAGGTTCAGTGTCCCTTTAATTGGATATCACTACATATACCAAACACCACTACTTGGATACAAAATTTTATGTCCAAATGTGGATACATTATCTCTTGTCTAACCCAGTGGGAATGTAATTTCTTCTGGTTGCTATGTTTACACAGCTTGTCCTCAATGCCAAAATGTTTAAGGATATGTGTGCCTACCACAGTCTAAATTGAATTTTTTAATTGCTAATGTAAGTACAATGTAAATCCTTTAACAAGATTTGATACACTCAAGCTGTATAAGTGGATCATCTAAAACCAATTAAAGGGTTCAACATGTTTGAGTAACATGAGCCTTTAATGATTTCTGTCTGTCTGAATAACCTAATTCATGTGTAAAGAATATATGAAAAATAATTGATGTAAATAATTATTTGTCTTTATGATGACAATGTATGTATTAAAATCTTTTATTCTGTTGTGTAATTATCCTTAATATTAATTTTTATTTTATTTTAGGCTGTGACTCAGCATGGCTCATGCTAGAAGGGATAGCAAGAGTAGAGCAGGCCGTGTTGAGGAACGCAGCTGTCCTGAGAGGGATGAACGACACCATGCAGGCCCAGCTCCGGGTTCAGGACTTGACTCTGCGTGAAATTATGCAATTACGTTCAAGGCCTGAATCTGGAGCTGGACATGCACAGGACAATGAAGAGGATGACCAGTAAGTGGAGGATCTGGATATGCTCCATGGTGGCAGATAATAATCCTCTGTCCACATGTTGAATTTGTATTTATATTGTTGCCATTTGGCCTTTTTATCAGTTTTTTGTTGTGCCTGTTGCACTCTTTTACCTTGTCATGTGTCTCCAATGAGGCTATGCTGGCCCTTGGCAACTCTCTTCATGGACTGTGATGCACTGTGTTACCTTGCCATGTGTCTCCAATGGGGCTATGCTGGCCCTTGGCAACTCTCTTCATGGACTGTGATGCACTCTTTTACCTTGCCATGTGTCTCCAATGGGGCTATGCTGGCCCTTGGCAACTCTCTTCATGGACTGTGATGCACTGTGTTACCTTGTCATGTGTCTCCAATGGGGCTATGCTGGCCCTTGGCAACTCTCTTCATGGACTGTGATGCACTGTGTTACCTTGTCATGTGTCTCCAATGGGGCTATGCTGGCCCTTGGCAACTCTCTTCATGGACTGTGATGCACTGTGTTACCTTGTCATGTGTCTCCAATGAGGCTATGCTGGCCCTTGGCAACTCTCTTCATGGACTGTGATGCACTGTGTTACCTTGTCATGTGTCTCCAATGGGGCTATGCTGGCCCTTGGCAACTCTCTTCATGGACTGTGATGCACTGTGTTACCTTGTCATGTGTCTCCAATGAGGCTATGCTGGCCCTTGGCAACTCTCTTCATGGACTGTGATGCACTGTGTTACCTTGCCATGTGTCTCCAATGGGGCTATGCTGGCCCTTGGCAACTCTCTTCATGGACTGTGATGCACTGTGTTACCTTGTCATGTGTCTCCAATGGGGCTATGCTGGCCCTTGGCAACTCTCTTCATGGACTGTGATGCACTGTGTTACCTTGCCATGTGTCTCCAATGGGGCTATGCTGGCCCTTGGCAACTCTCTTCATGGACTGTGATGCACTGTGTTACCTTGTCATGTGTCTCCAATGGGGCTATGCTGGCCCTTGGCAACTCTCTTCATGGACTGTGATGCACTGTGTTACCTTGCCATGTGTCTCCAATGGGGCTATGCTGGCCCTTGGCAACTCTCTTCATGGACTGTGATGCACTGTGTTACCTTGTCATGTGTCTCCAATGGGGCTATGCTGGCCCTTGGCAACTCTCTTCATGGACTGTGATGCACTGTGTTACCTTGTCATATGGCTCATATATTCCTTATTTTTACAAGATTATTTATAAACGTTGTGTATGTTTTCTTACATACTAATAAAATAAATTTTATTTCACAAATCTTTGTCCTCATTCTTCCTGTTATTTTTTGCAAGCTCTAGTTTATGTTGTTTATCCTTAAAGGGACCTAACAAATCTATTTGTTATAATGAAATCATATATGTAAGACAATAGTAAATGACTTTAAGATTAACATCTCCAATGTAATCTTATTATTTGTGTTTATATTATTTTCTCTTAGCTCTATCATTGCCTGATTATGATTAGCAGAGTAATTTCTTTATATATGTATATATATTTTTGTATTTGTGTATATATGTATATTTAAATGTTCATATCCATGTGTGTATTTATAAACTCTGCATGAATTGATGCACCTTTACCAAATGATCTGAGTATTGATACAATGATATAATCCCTGTAAAGTGTTCATTTTATTTAAATAGTATTGACTATGTGTATGCTCTTTTTAAAAACAAAATAATGTCCCTTTAAGTGATGTTGATCACTATTGTAAATGAATGTATTTCCATTTGTAAAGCGTTTTTGTCCTTTTTACAAGAACAAGGACATATAGTTTTATTAATAAACAATCTTATTGTAATGTTGACAGCACCTGTATTTCATTTTCAAATCTATATTATTGTCAAAGTGTAACCAAATCAATCTCTGTGTGTAATACAAATAATGTAGATGATGAATATTAGTTAACTAATATGTTAACAAAATACATCTCCTCCCATATATGGCTATAGGTAGGCTGACCATAATTAAACTTGAATAAATGACACGTTTAATCAATACATGTATAACTATTGTTATTCAACAACAATCCAAAGATATCTTAAAACATCAATGGCATATGTATTTCTCATGTGTATCTTTTAAATGTTAAAGATATACACCATAGCTATAGTTCAAGGGACAGTCAAGTCCGAAAAGATGATTCATAATTTGTTGACATTCCTAGATAGCAATCTACACACATACTAGTTCCTAAAATATAAATACGTTTCTTAATGATATGCCAAGATGTCACTGAGTCCTTGTATTGTCTGCGGTTTTTCAGCGATCTCGGATGCGCCATGTTGCTTAAGACGTCACCTGCCAGGCTGTCCAATGATTCCTTGTATTGACTGACGTTCTTACGTGATCAGGAATATGCCTTTTATTGGATTGCGTTTTGACGCGATCAAGGATGCGCCTTTTTTTTTTGGGCGTTCTTACGTGATCAATAATGTGCCTTTCATTGGATGGCGTTCTTACGTGATCAAGGAAGCGCCATGTTAAGACGGCACATGTAAAGTTAAAAAAACGTGTGATTGGATTGCGTAGTCCCGCAATATTTGTGCACGTTAAAAACGTTTGTGACTGCATGCAATTTTAAAAAGCTTGCGAATATGTATTATTTGCATCATGTTACATTGTTGACCCGTAGCTGATAAAGACCAACACATTCTCTTTTGCTGGATGTCTGGTTGAATCAACGAACGAAAGCAAAATGTTTTCATGCATAGGATATTTCTAGGCAAGTGCAAATCTCTACAGTCCATGTTTAATATGTTTGTCAACAATGTTCCTTTTTCTTAAAAATTAATGTTGTGTTTAATGTTGAACATATCTAATTAATAAATATGCGCTATTGTGTTTGAATAAAGTAATCAATATGCATTTATCATATGCTAAATATATGATGCCGACTTCTTCTAAATGTAATTTCGTTGTATATTTTATGAAAGGTTCATTAGACACTCACATTATAAATAAAAATATTTGATTTTGTCTCTAGTTAGATAGTCCATTGTTTAACCAATAGGTTTATTTTGTCTTGTGTTGTAAGAAAATGTAAGTAATTTTCTTACTCCTCGCAAAGCCAATGAGTTTCATGTGAGTACCATCTCCAGCTTTGTCCAGTTTGTGTAAAGGTTCTTTTCATATGTTAATGATGGGGTATTGTGTTTTACGGTTGTAATGGTGGTTCATCTATATTTAAAATATAGCTAACCCTATTTTATTTGCAAGTGTTTGAAGCTTTTTAATATTGCTATCAGTATATGTTAATCTTGTTGTTTGTAGTAGTGTCTATTACATACAGTTATGTAAAAAATATAGGATACTGTCCCTTGAATGCAAATGTTGTTTTTTTGTATCATGTATGAGATCCACATAGTTTAATCTTCAAATATATTTTTGTTAGCATATTTCACCCCCCCACTCCTAAAAGGACTTTAAACCATATTCATTGTTAAAATAAAAATAGTTACAATAAAATATTAACACAATAATGTCTCTTAAAGAAAATAGACTTTATTTAACACGTCAATATAAATGTGATTTTCAAATATTTTTTTTGACAAAGTACATGTAGATATAGCAACAAGCTTAAAATGTGTTAGCATATGTAATGTTGTTAAAGGGACAGTTTCGAAAAAAAATATTTTTACATTATTCGAAAAGTCAATTCTGTAATAACAAGGATATCAAATGTTTCTCAACAATTGAACATTTGCTATCTAAATTTGCTATCTAAACCTATGAGGTTGGTGTGCTCATTTCTTAAATCTTGAAGAGTGCTTGTAATCATTATACAATTTGAGCACTAGAGGGCATTTGGATAGCATTTGTATATGTAAAATCTTGTGCTCATACAGCATATTATTGACCATGTATTGATCATTGATATCTAAAATGTTGTTATGTCAGAACAACAAATAAGTGGTCATTTTTCATAGTCATAGATACAAGGGTAAGCACATAAGTCACACATGTATTTCTCCATGTTTTGTTGTTTCAAACTTTATAATGCGTAATACAGTGTTTTCTTTGTAATCAATAATTTTCTGACTGTCCCTTTAAGCTGTGTTATTGGCATTCAAACAGTAATATGCCATCATGGATAATTGTTATGGTAATTTAGTTAGCGATTCGGGAAACAGTTTGGACATCACATCACAGAAACCAATCAATATCATGAACAAGGATAGGTATGTGATGATGTGGTTTTCACACACTTATAACCCACACTCTGCAAAGAATCTTCCTCCATGGACCCGGTCCCATAGAAGTCGATTATATACAGAGTGTGGTCCACAAGTGTATGAAAACCACATCATCACATACCTATCCATTACACAAAAAAAAAAATTTAAGATGGAAAAAAATACTTACTTCCTCTTCCTTCCCCTCTTCCCACGGGGCTGAGGCTCTGGGAGAGGCAACTGCCGACTCCGAAGAGTCCTCCTTGGAGCTGTTGTGGGAGGAGTGGAAGGAAGAGTACTGGGACTACCAAGGCGAGGAGTAGATGGCTGAGGAGGAGGAGGAGAAGATGGCTGAGGAGGAGGAGGAGAAGATGGCTGAGGAGGAGGAGGAGTAGATGGCTGAGGAGGAGGATGAGATGGGCCGGCAGGAGGAGATGGCCCAGCAGCAAGAGGCCCACCAACAAGAGGCCCAGCAACAGGAGGTAGACCAGCATGCGCCTCCCGGAAAAATGTGAACATTTCCTGATGAAGATTCAACATTCTTGTTTGTCCTTCTTGTATTGTATTCAGTATACTGATTATTTCGTTTTGGCCTTGAATTATTTGATTCTGCCCATCAAGTATTCTGCGTCGTCCTTCTATGTTTTCTATCCGGGAGGTACGCATCTGGTCTATGTACTCCAGTAGAACCCGCACCTCCGCTATTTCTTCTTGTTGTGCCTGTTGAACCCGTGCACGGCGGGGTGCCCGTGCACGGCGGAGTGCGGGTCTTTGAGGGACCTCGGGTTCCGCGGCTTCAGCGGCATCCTCCTGTGCTTCCGGGGCCTCTTGATCATCTCCCGTGCGCTGTTCGTCACGGGGGGCCTCTTCCCTCCGAAGTGGGAATTCCTCACCACCACTCTCATCCCGGGGAGATGCAGGAGGCTGTGCTGCCTCGTCCCCAGACTCTGTATATTAAAAAAAAATTAAAAAAAGAAATGTATATATTAGCATATTTGCAAATAAAGGTTTAAATGACTTAGCTTACGATACAATTACAAATGCAGAATCATTAATCCACTTTGAAATCTAACAAACAATCAATACGATTTCCGCTTTTTCTAAACAGTGTTTGTGATATCTGGTCAATGTGAATGTTTTTGCGTTTGTTTTCAGTCTGTTTAAATGCACACCTAACCTATAGCCTAGATACTGATGTAACCGCTAAGTAATAGAATGCGTGTAAACAGCGTAATAGCATTAATCGGATCCTTAACACATGAAACCCAATGTTTTATCTTTCATGATTTATAAGCATACATTTAGTATCAACTTTCGAATGTACTTTTGTTATCTAATTAGCTTCATTCTCTGGATATTCTTTGCTGAAAAGCATATCTAAATATGTTTATAAGATTCTGATTGTTAGCTGAATATAGCTGCCTCCTGTGATTGTTTCACCGTGTGCATGGCTATTTCTTCATTAAAATATATCTCAAGAATGAATCAAATTATGTAATATAAGTACATTTGAATGTTTTGTCAAATTGTATTCGCTACCTCAATCATGAAAGTAAATGTTTGCGTATAGTGTCCATTGAAATACATTCGTATGTGAAATTATTGTTCAATGAGCTTACCGTCAGATGAGAGTGGCAGGTTCCCGGTATCGATTCCTCCGATACCGACTACTTCCACCTCGGAGATGCTGGGCCGCAACATTTCCTCCCATCTGCAGTACTCCATTTCAAGGGCAGGGCCGCCACCGGTCCCTGCGGCATGTTGGGCCTCCAGGCTTAACTTTTTTTTAAGTTCAAGTTTACAGTCCCGGTACCGATGTTTGATGGAATCCATATCCCGGTTCCGGCAACCCACTGCATTGACTGCATTCCGAATCTCGTTCCAGAGCCTCCTCCTGTCAGTCGGGGTAGTCTTCTGGTGCTGCAGCATCCTATACCTGGCCATATAGGCCTCTACGAGGGCCTCCTTCTCCTCCATCGTAAACCTCGCCTCCCTAGTCGCCTTGGCCTTCCCCTGTGACGATGCCCTCTGTTTCCCGGACTGTGAAGCCCTACTCTGACCGCCACTGGGCCCAGCCACTTGGTCATCTTGAACCAAGTGGCTGGGTCCACCCACCGCTTCCACCCCCGCTTCCTGCCCCCCTTCCTGCCCCCCTTCCTGCCCTGTTCCTCTCCCCCTCCCTCTACTCCCCCCTCTACCTGTCCCCTGCCTGGCCTCCATCTCCTCCCTAAACTAAACCCCAAATAATAAAAAAAAAGTGAGTGTGATGAAATGAAAGGGGGTCAAAATAAAGAACTAAAAAGACAAAAAAGGTGCTTAAAGTGTGAGGGATGTAAAAAAAAACAAAGAGGGTAAGGAGTATTTAAATAAACGAAAAGAATAAGACTAAAAGGAGGATATGTAAACTAAATGTAACTAGGGGATGGGTATGGGATGGGTATGGGGTATGGGATAAGAGTAAATGGGATGAAAGGGAATGGGACTACAAGGAATGGGGTATGGAGTGTAGTATGAGGGGGTAGGGGGTATGGAGTGTATGTAGTGTTATTGATAAGTGTATGTATGTATTGAATGTGTTTGCGTGTAAATGTGTTAAGTGTACAGATAAATCACTCGCTCGCTAACTAACACTACTTCTAATTCTCAATAACAAACACTCCCACTAACGCTCACTAACTACCACTAACTGACGCTCACACTAACAACTATCACTAATAACTCCCACTAACTCAATCACGCTCCCACTAACAGACTCTCTCCCACTCCCGCTAACTCCCACTAACTCACTCACTCTCTCACGCTAACACTACCAACTGACTATCTCACGCTAACACTACCAACTGACTATCTGACGCTAACACTACCAACTGACTCTCTCACGCTAACACTACCAACTGACTCTCTCACACTAACACTAACTCACTCTCAAAAAATCGCAAAATCTCTATTCTTAAATCTCCAAAGACCCACCAGCAACACAGTCAAAGAAGCCCTGCTTGTGTGGTGCTTATATACCCTGTGTAAATGTTTAATGATGTCCCAATTTCCATTGTAATTAGCGTTCAGGTGTGCTTTATTAGCAATTAATATTATTGCAATGTGTATTAGGTGTGTTAATTTGCGCATGCTCATTTTGAGTTGGTATTTGTGGAATGTGTAGAATGCGATGATGTCATAGTGGTCGTTTTCTCTAACATTGTACAATAGTATTCTTTTTAAATGTGAATTTGCGATGGTGTGTTCTTCGTGAAGTGTTGTATATGTATGTTTTTCATAATATATAATGATATTGAATGCGATTTTTTTTTTAGTGTATGTATATATTTTTTAATCCTTGTTGTTATTGTGCGATTTTCCGCATCTTAAAGTATATGCGTATTCCACGTATAAATAGTATTAAAACTTCCCCCGCTTGTGAATGTGTAATGCTTGTGTGCTTTGTTGATTGATTGATGTTGTGACATTTGCGGCGTGTTATTGTTGTGCATGATGTGGTATGCGTCATATGACCGAGCTGTGCGTATTTCTCGCGAGATCGAGTGTTAGGTGAAAAAAGCTATTTTTTGCCTTTCCCATTGATCTCTATGGGAGACTGTCTAACGCGGGCAGGATTACGCGTGTGACATACACGCGTTAGGAGCATCGTTAGATGGTCTTATATTAACTCTAAATACCGGAGTCAAACAATGCCGTGCGTTAGACATAAAACACGCGTGGCGTTAACAGCCCATCTACCGCCGAACTCTAAATCTAGCCGATAGTGACCACAGTAGTCTGTGACATGCATAAATACACACACAGTCACATACATACATACATCAGTGGAGGCCCCTCTATAGGAGCACTTGTGCATGTGAACCCCCTGACCCCTGATGAACAAAAAAAAAAAAAGAGTGAGAAATAAAAAAAAACTAATTAAATTTTTAAACTTTATTTGTTGACTAAATAAAAAAATCCTCCAGGCTCCACTGCAGTTTTGACTAAAACACATTAAAATTGCAGTTTTTATTCTTTAGGCTGAAGTGTGGAATGGGCTTTTGCCTAATACTTCAATCTATCGCACATGCTGTGCAGTGCGATAGATAGAAGTATAGGCAAAAGCCCTTTCCACTTTCAGCCTGCATTGCCTTCAGTGCCACCTACAGGCCAGCCCATAGCTTTCCTAACCGCACAGCTCTTAGTGTGCGAGAGCCAGCTGTCACGTGACACTTGCACACTAAGAGCTGTGTGTGTGTGGGACTCGGGAGGAGGAGCATCATGGGCTGCCTTCAGTTCAGACTGAGAAGAGGTACGGAAAATAGTATGGGATGCCTGGCGCCACAACACCACTCTGAAAATGAGACACGTGTGTGAAGTGATAATGCCCAGCCATCCAGACAGCCAGATGACCGGTACTTCTGAAGTGAGGTAGGATGGGGATGCGATGGTGGGGGTCTGAGGGCAGCCGGGCAGGGGTCTGGCTGTTGACAAGACACGGTATTCACACTACTTGGTACTCACATTCTGGAGAGCCATAATAGCTTATGTCCTGAACTATTAAGTAAAGCCCTTTCATCGACTGAGTGTTCTAATTTTGCCCTGGCTGAATCTATATAACGTCATACTAGAACTAAATGTGCTTACTAATGCACTTACAAGAAGCATTGGGGCAATCTGTTTGAAATAAAGAGTCAGAGCCCCCCCCCCCCCCACACACACACACACACACACACAAGTTCAGGAACAACATACCGGTATATGAGATTTAATATTTTTTTCTAGAAAGCTGTTGGTGTTAGCTCTGGCTATATGTGTATTTTTATTGCATAATGTTTTTTATTTAATATATTTCTGGTTTATCGGCTTTCCAGTATGGGGGCCCCCTGTTTTGCAGCTCTTTTATGCCTGTGGTGGACATGTATATATTATATATATATATATATATATATATGTGTGTATATATTATATATATATTATATATCTATATTATATAATTATATATATATATATATATAACTATTTTACATAACTGGTCCGTGAACCCCCATTTGAATAACCCATGAGCCACCACTGACACACATACATACACACACACACACACACACATACATGCATAAATACACACACAGTCACATACATACATACATACATACATACATACATACACACACACACACACACACACACACACACACACACATACATGCATAAATACACACACAGTCACATACATACATACATACATACATACATACATACACACACACACACACACATACATGCATAAATACACACACAGTCACATACATACATACATACATACATACACACACACACACACACATACATGCATAAATACACACACAGTCACATACATACATACATACATACATACATACACACACACACATACATGCATAAATACACACAGTCACATACATACACACACATAAACACCAGTGGGTAGAACAGAAACACTAACCCTTGTAGTCAGAGACAGAGACACTAGTGAAGCATCACATCACACTCACATGATATCAATGCAGGCAGTGGCAGGTCAATGTTTTTTATTAGAATTTTTCTTATTTTTTAATTTTTAATCTGGGCCCCCACCCTCTGCACCCCCTGTAGTTCCATCCCTGTTAGTAACCAAATACTATGTGTTTGTGAAGTGTTATATGCATGTTTCATTGAAATAGTATAGCCCATAACTACAGGAAGAACTAACAAATTTTCTGAACTCCATTGACTTAGCTTTCAAGCCATATCTGTCATGAATTTTATAGCACACCCTTTAGAAATTTATTACGTGAGGGGTTTAGTATAGTGCTTTCTAAACCACCATGCATGTGCTGATGTCACCGGAAACAAGAAAGTGCCCAGAATCTCAAGAAATTCGTTATTACTGAAGAAGCAGGTGGAGGAAGTTTACACAGACTGTAAAGTCAAAATGAAACATTAATGACTCAGTATGCCATTTTAAACAACATTCCAATATACTTCTATTATATAATTTGCTTCATTCTCTTGGTGTCTTTTGTTGAAAAGCATACCTAGGTAGGGTCAGGAACAGCAATGCAGTACTAGGAGCTAGCTGCTGAATGGTGGCTGCACATATATGTCTATTGGCCTTGGCTTATCTGATGTCTTCAACTAGCTCCCAGAAGTCCTTCAACAAACAACACCAATTAAGCACATTTGCTAATCGAAGTAAATTAGAAAGTTGGGTTCCATGTAATTTTAAAGGCTACATCTGAGCCCACAAATCACTTCTAGGGACACAAGCCTGTTAATTTGAAAGAGGGGAGCTCAAGTACTCTTAGCCTAAAGAGAGAGGGGCACTATCTCCCTCGCCCCTTTATTTTGCTAGATGGGTAATGCCCTTTCTTCAAGACAAGGTTCCTTAAAATTCAGTTGATTATTGTTAAAAATGGTGATCACCTGCCCCCTAGGAACTAGGTTATTATTGCATGGAATGGTTCATTTTTTAATGGTGAGTTGATGCTAAATAGATAACCGTAAAATTTGTGTATATCATATGCTGACTTTATTATTAATATTTAAAAAAATGCCTAGTTTAGTATAGCGGTGTGAAACAGATCAAATCTGAAGGACTTCAAGTAACAATTCTTCATTATCATATACAGTAAATAACCTCTCTATAATTCTGCTTTTGAGGACATAAGTAGACAAGGCTGATTTTTAGCATCTCAGTAAGTCTGTCTTCCTGATTTGGTATAATCTAGCCAGCTCCCTAAAACTATGCAAATAAAACTTTCAAAAGTACTAAATGCATTTGTATATGTAAAGCATAATTATTTTTCTTAAAGTGACATTAAACACTAAATATAATTTATAAGCATAGTTTTGAGGTTATTCCCTCTAGTCATGGGTGTTGCCATGTTGAAATCTGGCTTTCACTATATTTAAGTACTGAGGTGTTTGCAAATGAACAGCAGTGGATATTAAAACAAAATCTAGATACAAATAGTATACAGCATTACAAACTGAATTATACATAAATAAATAAAGATAATGAGGCATTTGTAGCTGCTGTGAAATACGGCACAAACAGTACGTTACTGATATGCAAAGTATCCAGACACCCTCATATACAGCAACTTGAAGTCACCATTTTTGGAACACATATAAGAATTTTACATGAAGCTTGAAGTATTTGAAACAAGTAAAGGGCTAGTATGCAAGTTACAATATAAGATATATGAGTTAAACAGACTGCCAAACCCTAGACTAAAAAAAATCCAGAATGTTCGCACTGAAGAAAATTAAGCAAATTTACCATTGAAAAAGGTACCAGCTTGGTACCGAAACGTCTGGGGGTATTCATGTGGCTATGAGCTGATGAGATTTTGAATAAAAAGTATCATTCTCAAGACCGGTGAGTGCAGTGTTTTTTCTTCTGAAGAGGATTAAAGGATGTTTATATATATATATATATATATATATATTATTCCTTGATGTATTTATATGTATGTATCTATCTACATATGTATCTATTTAAATGTAAAAATAAAATATGTATTTATGTATATATCTATGTAAAGATATATATGAATATATATTTATTATTATTAATTATTTTTTTAGGCACTGTTTTCATTCTCTTGCTATCCTTTGTGTGATGTTTTTTTTTAAGTTTTCATTCATTTGCTATCCTTTGTTCAAAAATGTATTTAAAGAGTGAATTAAATAATAATGTAGAGTATGACCAATGAAAAACATGACAGAAAGGGAATGCTATTTATTAACTTTGTGTTTGTAACATTTGTATAAGCCTACATACAATATTAAACATGGTGCAAATAGATTGTAAAAATAAAGATCAATATTTTTAAATGTAAAAATGTATCTCTATATAGTGCACCAAATTTGTAGCAATAAATATATATCAAGTCCTATAAGACAAGAATAAAAGAGCAATAACTAAAAAATAAAGTGATATAATAACGTGTGGTAGCAGTAGAATAGGTTCTCACAAACGGAGATGCACATCCAGTGCAATACAACACAAACCGAGGCTTCAGAGCCTCTCGGCTGACTCTAACAATCCGACAGAGCAGCTGGGCCGCGAAGGGAGCATCTCCAGTGATGTCACAGCTTCCGGTACCAGCAAAAGGAACACGGCCAGTGGTATAGTAGTACTTTCAATACGTCTACTTACTCTACGTAATGCGGGCTCCCAAGTGTATATCTAAGTATTAATTTATCACTGGCTGACTACTTCCTCAGCTGTATTGGTGGGGGAGGTCGAGCTTCAACAAGATAAAAAATCGGTTCAGGGTCATCACTGTTTTATGCATCAATCAAAACTTTTTTCACCTTGGCGTTGCAGAATCTGTTGGTGCTCTACAAATGATAATAATTCTGTAGGACAAACACTTTAAACTTTCATGTTTCCATTCCAAATTTGTAGCAATAATATTGTACGATTTTTGAAGGGTATACATATTTAATAGTTTGTAATTGAATTTTATTAGGTGATATGCTTCATTCTCTTGCAGCATCGAACATAGGATTTCTGTGTTTTACAACTCCCATTGAGTTCTATGGCATCCGCAACCTCAAGGGTGGCGGATTGAAAACTAGGTATGCTGCGTCGGAAAAGACACGAACGTAAATGTTGAATTTTTGATAACTTTTTAAAAGCTTCAAATAATGTCGAATAGGAGGGCAAATTAACATAATTCTGCTAGAATTCAACAGGGTTTCAACTCGCATCGATCAGCGTCAATCTGCGTCAGATTGAGACCGCCAGATCGTATGCTACGTCACAAAATTCAACTTCTTCCGATCTTGAGGCTTTGATAACTAGGTCGTATCAATCTCGCGACAATTACGATGTGGAATTCAAGCGTATTTTCGGTTGACGCCTTGATAAATATCCCCCTATATCCCATTAGTGATGTCCCGAACTGTTCGCCCGCGAACGGTTCACAGCGAACATAGGTTGTTCGCAATCGCGTTTGTGGGCGAATCCGCCCCTATGTGTCATCATTGTGGAAACTTTGACCCTTTATGTCACAGTCGCCTGACACATTAGAGCCAATCAACATCAGACACTCCCTCACAGACACTCCCAGCTACTCGGAATCCGCCATTTTAGACTCATAACGACCCTGCTTTTTTAATGAGAGGACGTGTTGTGTTTTTGCTCCTGACATTAATAGGAAAAACATAGCTAGGCTAGTGTATTTACAGTCCAGAAGGACTCCACTCATCTCTGCTGCAAGCACAGCACCCCAAAAAGCCCTTTTTAGGGCTATATTTCGTGCCGTTTTTTTTTTTTTTTTTTTTTGTTTTTATTAGCATTTGCCTGGCTTTCAGCAGTGTGTTTAAGGCTCACAGCATATGCTGTGACTACTGCCACCACTGATATCTCCCTAACAACATTCGTTTAAATTTAACTAACCCAAAAATATAATTATTTTTCTAGTGTAATTTTTTTTCATTTTCTATTAGGCCAGTGTCACACAGCATATACTCTGGTTCATTGCTCGGTGCCAGACAGCAGCCACCAGTGTTATATAGTGTTTATAACATTATTTTAAATAAAAAATAAAAAAATATATTTCGCTAGTGTAATCTAATTACATTTACTATCATGCCTGTGTCTGTCAGGCTCACTCAGCATTAATATACCTCTTTTTTTTCAGTCTTTTTGTTAATTGGTCTGTGCCAGGCAGCCACCCAGCACTCATATCTATTTTTCTTTCACCTTAATTTTAATATAAAAAAAAAAAAAGTTTAAATTTGTTTGCTAGTGTAATCTAATATAATTTTCTATCCGGCCTGTGTGTTTTGCTGACATAGAGAGCCTACTGTGTTTACTTGCTGCCCTCCCTAGTCTATGAGCCACGACTCATATGTGTTTAACCTTTTTTTAATTTCCCCCCCCAAAAAAATTATTTCAATCATTTTTCTAGTGTAATCTAATAGTATTTTCTATCAGGCGTGTGTGTATCTGACATACAGAGCCTACTGTTTTTAATAGCTGCCATTCCAAGGCTATCAGCCACGACTCATATGTATGTGCTTAACCTTTTTCTTAAAATTTCCAAAAAAAATCTTTAAATCATTATGCTAGTGTAATCTAATTGTATTTTCTATCAGGCCTGTGTCTAACTGTCTATCTGACTTACACAGCATACTGTTGTTATAATTGCTGCCCTACGTAGCAGCCAGCCAGTGCGACCACTCATAGAGTCATATGTGCATTGCACTTCTTAACATAATTTTAATATTAAAATCTAAAATTTTCAAATATTTTGCTGGTGTAATGTAACTTAATTTTCTATCAGTCCTGTGTTTTTGTCACTTACACAGCATACTGTGTTAAATTGCTGCCCTACCTACCATCCACGACTCATATCTGCCAGCCTGTCTGCCAGGCCCAAGTAGCCAATTAGTGGCACCAATCACAATTCTTGTAACAGTAATAAAAAAAAAAAACATAATTATTTGGACTGCAAATATTCAGTCTCCTAGTGCCATTGAATTTCATTTACCTCCTGCCTGCCACTGCCAGCCTTTTGTGCCAGGCCGTCTAGCCAACTATTTACACCAATCATAATTGTTGTCACAGTCAGACAGTATAGTTATTAATTTAAATTAAAAAAAAATTTAGTGTTCATCTTAATCCTCAGTTTGCTTGTGCCTTTGAATTGCACTTTTCTACAGCCTTCCAAGCCTGTGTGCCAGGCCTACTTAAAAAATATTTACACCAATCATATTTGTTGTGACAGTATTCTAATAATTAAAAATTAAAAATTTTGGTAATAGTTGCTGTGATTTGAATCCTCAGTTTGCTGGTGCCATTGAATAGCACTTTCCTCCTGCCTTGCAGCCTGCTGTGAGCCAGGCCCCCACCTAGCCAATTGTTGTCAGCAATCATATTTCTGTTAACAGTATTGCAAAAATTGTCAATCATCACTGTTTAGACTGTCAGTAATCAGTCTCCTAGTGTCCTTGAATTGCATCTACCTCCTGCCTGCCATCCTTTTGTGCCAGGCCGTCTTGCCAACTATTTACACCAATCCTAATTTTTTGTCACAGTATAGTTACTAATTAAAATTAAAAAAATCTTGATTGTTGATGATCTTAATCCTCAGTTTGCTCGTGCCTTTGAATTGCACTTTTCTACAGCCTTCCAAGCCTGTGTGCCAGGCCTACTTAAACAATATTTACACCAATCATATTTGTTGTGACCGTATTCTAATAATTAAAAATTAAAATGTTTCGTAATAGTTGCTGTGATTTGAATCCTCAGTTTGCTGGTGCCATTGAATAGCACTTTCCTCCTGCCTTGCAGCCTGCTGTGAGCCAGGCCCCCACCTAGCCAATTGTTGTCAGCAATCATATTTCTGTTAACAGTATTGCAAACATTGTCAATCATCACTGTTTAGACTGTCAGTAATCAGTCTCCTAGTTTCCTTGAATTGCATCTACCTCCTGCCTGCCATCCTTTTGTGCCAGGCCGTCTTGCCAACTATTTAAACCAATCCTAATTTTTTGTCACAGTATAGTTACTAATTAAAATTAAAAAAATCTTGATTGTTGATGATATTAATCCTCAGTTTGCTCGTGCCTTTGAATTGCACTTTTCTACAGCCTTCCAAGCCTGTGTGCCAGGCCTACTTAAACAATATTTACACCAATCATATTTGTTGTGACCGTATTCTAATAATTAAAAATTTAAATTTTTGGTAATAGTTGCTGTGATTTGAATCCTCAGTTTGCTGGTGCCATTGAATAGCACTTTCCTCCTGCCTTCCAGCCTGCTGTGAGCCAGGCCCCCACCTAGCCAATTGTTGTCAGCAATCATATTTCTGTTAACAGTATTGCAAAAATTGTCAATCATCACTGTTTAGACTGTCAGTAATCAGTCTCCTAGTTTCCTTGAATTGCATCTACCTCCTGCCTGCCATCCTTTTGTGCCAGGCCGTCTTGCCAACTATTTACACCAATCCTAATTTTTTGTCACAGTATAGTTACTAATTACAATTAAAAAAATCTTTATTGTTGATGATCTTAATCCTCAGTTTGCTCATGCCTTTGAATTGCACTTTTCTACAGCCTTCCAAGCCTGTGTGCCAGGCCTACTTAAAAAATATTTGCACCAATCATATTTGTTGTGACAGTATTCTAATAATTAAAAATTAAAATTTTTGGTAATAGTTGCTGTGATTTGAATCCTCAGTTTGCTGGTGCCATTGAATAGCACTTTCCTCCTGCCTTGCAGCCTGCTGTGAGCCAGGCCCCCACCTAGCCAATTGTTGTCAGCAATCATATTTCTGTTAACAGTATTGCAAAAATTGTCAATCATCACTGTTTAGACTGTCGGTAATCAGTCTCCTAGTGTCCTTGAATTGCATCTACCTCCTGCCTGCCATCCTTTTGTGCCAGGCCGTCTTGCCAACTATTTACACCAATCCTAATTTTTTGTCACAGTATAGTTACTAATTAAAATTAAAAAAATCTTGATTGTTGATGATATTAATCCTCAGTTTGCTCGTGCCTTTGAATTGCACTTTTCTACAGCCTTCCAAGCCTGTGTGCCAGGCCTACTTAAAAAATATTTACACCAATCATATTTGTTGTGACAGTATTCTAATAATTAAAAATTAAAATTTTTGGTAATAGTTGCTGTGATTTGAATCCTCAGTTTGCTGGTGCCATTGAATAGCACTTTCCTCCTGCCTTGCAGCCTACTGTGAGCCAGGCCCCCACCTAGCCAATTGTTGTCAGCAATCATATTTCTGTTAACAGTATTGCAAAAATTGTCAATCATCACTGTTTAGACTGTCAGTAATCAGTCTCCTAGTTTCCTTGAATTGCATCTACCTCCTGCCTGCCATCCTTTTGTGCCAGGCCGTCTTGCCAGTATTTGGTTAGGCTAATCATGATGGCCATGTAGACCACCACCACCGAGAGTCCTGGAAGTAACAGGGATGATGAGATGAAAGAGCTAAGAATAGTAGAACTTGAAACAACAGAGTTAGCCATGGGTGTTAATCCAAGACCGCTTGGCTTTTTTTTGGCTTTGGGTGCGGCTATTCATGCAGGCCATATAGAGCTGACAACATTCGGTGTCGTATCAGCTATTAAACTAATAAGAACAGTACTACCAAAATACAGCCAATGAAGGGCCTTAGGAAGCACTGAGCCAAGGTTGGATTGTAGTATTTGGTTAGGCTAATCATGATGGCCATGTAGACTACCACCACCGAGAGTCCTGGAAGTAACAGGGATGATGAGATGAAAGAGCTAAGAATAGTACTACTTGAAACAACAGAGTTAGCCATGGGTGTTAATCCAAGACCGCTTGGATTTATTTTTGTATTGGGTGCGGCTAATCATGCAGGCCATATAGAGCTGCCACCATTCGGTGTTGTATCAGCTATAAAAATAATAAGAACTGTACTATCAAAATACAGACAATGAAGGGCCTATGAAGACTGTGCAAAGGTTGGATTGTAGTATTTTGTTCGGCTAATCATGATGGCCATGTAGACCGCCCGTAACAGGGATGAAAGTGCTAAGAATAGTACTAATTGAAACAACCGAGTTAGCCATGGGTGTTAGTCTAAGACCACTCGGCTTTTTTTTGGGTTTGGGTGCAGCTAATCATGAAGGCCAGATAGACCTGCCACCATTTGGTGTTGTAACAGGTATGAAAATGCAAAGAACAGTACTACTTAACACAACCTACTTACCATGGGTCCCAGAGCATATGTTTGGTTATTATATTTTGTAAGGGTAATCATGCAGGCTATATAGACCTCCATGAGTATGAGTAACAGCTATTAAAATGCGAAGGACATTACTAATTAACACAACATAGTTACCATGGGTCGCAGACCAAGAGCAGATGTCTTATTATTATATTTTGAATGGGTAATCATCCAGGCCGTATAGACCTCACCAAATAGGGGGAGTTACAGAGATTAAAGTGCTAAGAATGGTAGTACTTAAAACACAACCTCGTTAAAATAGGTATCAGACCACATGTCTTATTATTATAATTTTTCAGGGTAATCTGGCAGGCCATATAGAACTCCCCCGATAGGGGGGGGGAACAGGGATTAAAGTGCTAAGAAAAGTACTAATTGACACAAGCTAGTTGGGTCCAAGAACGCATGTTTGATTATTAGAATTTATTAGGGTAATTATATATCTAACAAATCTATCTATTTCTCTTCTATCGATTCTATCTAACTATCAATCTATGTATATCTATCTATCCTATCTATCACTATCAATCTATCTTCTGTCCGGGATGTTTTGAGGCAGCCACTTTGGGAATGTTAGTTGATTTAGACCCATTATGGCTTAAAAGCAGACTCTGCATCAACTATGTAATTTTCCATGGGAGTTTTGCCAGTGATCCCCCTCCAGCATGCGACAGTCCAGGTGTTAGTACCCTTGAAACAACTTTTTCATCACTATTGTGGCCAGAAAGAGTCCTTGTAGGTTTTAAAATTCGCCTGCCTATTGAATTCAATGGCGGTTCACGCGGTTTGCGCGTTCGCGAACAATATCGGAAGTTTGAGTCCGCCGTTCGCGAACCAAAAATTTTAGGTTCGCGACATCACTATATCCCATCTGCTACAAAAAATGTTTGTGATTGAAAAAGAAACATGTATGGAGCTGAGAGAATATTACTATGAATTACCTGAAGATACTCTTCAGAAGGTTGACCAAATTTGTGCTGCTCTTGGAGTATCCCCTGCATCCAAAAATAGGAAGACAAGTGCAAATAAAAGACATAGTGCTTTGAAGATAAAGTAGGAAGGATTTCTGAAACTTTGAAAATAAATCTGTTAGAATGGTTCGATGAGACGATTCCAGCAGAGTATAACAGTGCTAAAAGAATATGACAGATTAATTGAGGCTCTAAAAGAAAAGTGTGCAGTAGCTAACAAAGAAGACAAAATTAAAATGCTCAGTCTATTACCAAGCCTATGGTCCGGGGATAAAATCAGCAAGGAATTCAATATTTCAGAACGAGTGGTGAAACTAAGCAGAATGCTAGTAAAAGTACAGGAGATCCTTCTGGAGACAAGAAAGATCTATTTTTTGATGGATCAGCAAGACAATATAAAAGACAAGAAGAATTTTGCCATTCTGTTTAAACATGAGAAGGACTTTGGTATAAAAGCCAAATTGAATGTCTTCGCAACTTCCCATGGGGAAAATGCATGTGAAAAGGTTGGAGGAACAACTAAGCAGAAAACAACAAAAGTTAGTTTGCTGAGGACAACAGTAGGTCAAATTTTCACCCAGAAGATATGTTCCTATTTTGCAATGAAAAGATTAAGGGGGTTGCATACATCTATATTAAATGCAAGGAAGTAACTGGATTTCATGACCTGATGCTCAAGGACAGGTTTGATAAGTTTGAGAGAATTCAAGGTAGAAGAAAATCTCTTAATTTTGAGACAGTATCAGAGAGAACCATCAGATACTTCTTTAAATTGCAAAAGTTTGAAGAACATGCAGTGAGGAAATGTGTCCCCTGTTCCTATGGAATAATTACTCTGTCACTTGTCTCTATGATGGCCAGTGGTGGTTAGGCTTGATTAAGAACAAAAGTGAGGAAAACTGTGATCTTTTCATAAAACTTGGGCCTAAGAACCTCATTCAAAATATCTACAGTGGACAAAGCATGGGTTCCCATGAACAATGTTCTCAGAAAACTAACACATGCTGAGTTGACTACTTCCACTGTAAGTTTGAGTGAGGAAATCTCACATCTTCTAATAATACATGTAGCTTGAAATTGTGGTCAATCATAAACATAATTAGTGTAAAATACAGTTAATTTTAATTATTTGTTATACTTACATTACATCTTGTCATTTCTCAAAACGCAAGTCTAAAGTAGGTTTTTCTCCAGATTTCTACCAGCCATGGCTTTCTAACCAGTGGAATCTCAAACTCAAATTTTTACAGCAGAATGCTATCATAGAGGACTTATATCTGTAAAAGGTTCCTATATGGTCCCCCATTGGAGATAATCAACCTGAAAGTGAGGGGAAATGTTAAAATATAGCCCCCATAAAAAATAAAATAATAAGAGATGCCCCAAACCTGAAATGTTCTGCATGCACACTACACTAACCTAGGTGCCCCCTAAAAATAATTTCCCTTCCCATTATAAAAGTGAAACGTTTAGCGATTTTCAATATTACATTAGGACTTAAGTTCTAAGTCTAAGGCTTAAGGATATACAAAATATCTATATATGAACATGTAACTTGTAATGTGATCTAGAGATCAGTTTTTGTTCCAAGGAGCTAGGACCATCCTGAGCTGAGATGTTGAGGTCTCTGTAAACCTCAGTATAACCAACATTTTTTGTGCACCATGGCTGCCATGGTTAAACCTAGTAAAATAAAAAATAAAATAACTGATGGTTTTGCAATTTCAACACATAGAGGTAATCTCTCAAAGAAAAATCAGGAAAATAAAAAAGGGTCAAGCAACCAACTTTACAATTATTGGACCACTTGAGATGGACTGACTATTAATTATTTTCCTTATTGCTATTAACTCAACTACATATGTTAATGGCAGGAACGCACAATGGCGTCTGCCTAGAAAAGATAAGTGAAGCGAAAGACTTTCAAATACAGTCCATCAGGACAAAGTTTAGAAACTATTTAGCATGGCTGTTTTTTGGTGATTGCAGATGTGTAACAGATTTTGGGGGTCAAAGTTAGGAAAAGTGTGTGTGTTTTTTCAATTTTGTCATCATATTTGGAAAATGTGTCAGAAAAAATCTACTGCTCATTTAAAATTCAGAATACATGATATCTAATGGTCTTGTTATAATGCATTAGTTGATTATGCAGTTCTTCTGAATTTAAAGGGACACTGAACCCAATTTTTTTCTTTTGTGATTCAGATAGAGCATGCAATTTTAAAGGGAGACTGAACCCACATTTTTTCTTTTGTGATTCAGTTAGAGCATAAAATTTTAAGCAACTTTCTAATTTACTCCTATTATCAAATTTTCTTCATTCTCTTGGTATCTTTATTTGAAATGCAAGAATGTAAGTTTAGATGCTGGCCCATTTTTGGTGAACAACCTGGGTTGTTCTTGCTGATTGGTGGATAAATTCATCCACCAATAAAAAAGTGCTGTCCAGAGTCTGAATTAATAAAAAAGCTTAGATTCCTTCTTTTTCAAATAAAGATAGCAAGAGAACGAAGAAAAATTGATAATAGGAGTAAATTAGAAAGTTGCTTAAAATTGCATGCTCTATCTGAATCATAAAAGAAAAAAATTGAGTTCAGTGTCCCTTTAAGCATTTCCAATTTACTCCTATTATCAAATTTTCTTCATTCTCTTGGTATCTTTATTTGAAATGCAAGAATGTAAGTTTAAATGCAGGCCCATTTTTGGTGAACAACCTGGGTCGTCCTTGCTGTTTGGTGGATAAATTCATCCACCAATAAAAAACGTGCTGTTTAGAGTTCTGAACAAAAAAAAATCTGATGCCTTCTTTTTCAAATAAAGATAGCAAGAGAAAGAAGAAAAATTGATAATAGGAGTAAATTAGAAAGTTGCTTAAAATTAAAATTGCATGCTCTATATGAATCATGAAAGAAAAAAATTTGGGTTCAGTGTCCCTTTAATGGTCTTTTAACCAATAACTGGAGATGTGTGCAATAAAATATAATTTGCATTAATTTTATAATTAATATTTAATTGCAAACATAAATATTAATATTATTATTGGTTATTTGTAGAGTGCCAACAGATTCTGCAGCGCTCTAAACATAGGCGGTATACAAGGTAGTAATTATAGGGATCAAATGGGTAGAGGGCCCTGCCTAGAGTCACACTGTTGTAGTCAGCTCTTGTGAAGGTGATCTGCAAGCAGTTGGGCTTTTAGGCTTACATTCTAAGGGGGTTCATGGCGGATGGCAATGGAGGATAGTGATGTCGCGAACCTAAAATTTTCTGTTCGCGAACCGCGGACTCGAACTTCCGGTATTGTTCGCGAACGCGCGAACCGCCATTGAATTCAATAGGCAGGCAAACTTTAAAACCTACAAGGACTCTTTCTGGCCACAATAGTGATGGAAAAGTTGTTTCAAGGGTACTAACACCTGGACTGTTGCATGCTGGAGGGGGATCCCTGGCAAAACTCCCATGGAAAATTACATAGTTTATGCAGAGTCTGCTTTTAAGCCATAATGGGTCTAAATCAACTAACATTCCCAAAGTGGCTGTCTCAAAACATCCCGGACAGAAGATAGATTGATAGTGATAGATAGGATAGATAGATATACATAGATTGATAGTTAGATAGAATCGATAGAAGAGAAATAGATAGATTTGTTAGATATATAATTACCCTAATAAATTCTAATAATCAAACATGCATTCTTGGACCCAACTAGCTTGTGTCAATTAGTACTTTTCTTAGCACTTTAATCCCTGTTCCCCCCCCCCTATCGGGGGAGTTCTATATGGCCTGCCAGATTACCCTGAAAAATTATAATAATAAGACATGTGGTCTGCTACCTATTTTAACGAGGTTGTGTTTTAAGTACTACCATTCTTAGCACTTTAATCTCTGTAACTCCCCCTATTTGGTGAGGTCTATACGGCCTGGATGATTACCCATACAAAATATAATAATAAGACATCTGCTCTTGGTCTTCGACCCATGGTAACTATGTTGTGTTAATTAGTAATGTCCTTCGCATTTTAATAGCTGTTACTCATACTCACCCTATCGGTGGAGGTCTATATGGCCTGCATGATTACCCTTACAAAATATAACAACCAAACATATGCTCTGGGACCCATGGTAAGTAGGTTGTGTTAAGTAGTACTGTTCTTTGCATTTTCATACCTGTTACAACACCAAATGGTGGCAGGTCTATCTGGCCTTCATGATTAGCTGCACCCAAACCCAAAAAAAAGCCGAGTGGTCTTAGACTTACACCCATGGCTAACTCGGTTGTTTCAATTAGTACTATTCTTAGCACTTTTATCCCTGTTACGGGCGGTCTACATGGCCATCATGATTAGCCGAACAAAATACTACAATGCAACCTTTGCTCAGTCTTCATAGGCCCTTCATTGTCTGTATTTTGATAGTACAGTTCTTATTATTTTTATAGCTGATACAACACCGAATGGTGGCAGCTCTATATGGCCTGCATGATTAGCCGCACCCAATACAAAAATAAATCCAAGCGGTCTTGGATTAACACCCATGGCTAACTCTGTTGTTTCAAGTAGTACTATTCTTAGCTATTTCATCTCATCATCCCTGTTACTTCCAGGACTCTCGGTGGTGGTGGTCTTCATGGCCATCATGATTAGCCTAACCAAATACTACAATCCAACCTTGGCTCAGTCTTCCTAAGGCCCTTCATTGGCTGTATTTTGGTAGTACTGTTCTTATTAGTTTAATAGCTGATACGACACCGAATGTTGTCAGCTCTATATGGCCTGCATGAATAGCCGCACCCAAAGCCAAAAAAAAGCCAAGCGGTTTTGCACTAACACCCATGGCTAACTCTGTTGTTTCAAGTTCTACTATTCTTAGCTCTTTCATCTCATCATCCCTGTTACTTCCAGGACTCTCGTGGTGGTGGTCTACATGGCCATCATGATTAGCCTAACCAAATACTACAATCCAACCTTGGCTCAGTCTTCCTAAGGCCCTTCATTGGCTGTATTTTGGTAGTACTGTTCTTATTAGTTTAATAGCTGATACGACACCGAATGTTGTCAGCTCTATATGGCCTGCATGAATAGCCGCACCCAAAGCCAAAAAAAAGCCAAGCGGTTTTGCACTAACACCCATGGCTAACTCTGTTGTTTCAAGTTCTACTATTCTTAGCTCTTTCATCTCATCCCTGTTACTTTCAGGACTCTCGGTTGTGGTGGTCTACATGGCCATCATGATTAGCCTAACCAAATACTACAAACCAACCTTGGCTCAGTCTTCCTAAGGCCCTTCATTGGCTGTATTTTGGTAGTACTGTTCTTATTAGTTTAATAGCTGATACAACACCGAATGTTGTCAGCTCTATATGGCCTGCATGAATAGCCGCACCCAAAGCCAAAAAAAAGCCAAGCGGTTTTGCACTAACACCCATGGCTAACTCTGTTGTTTCAAGTTCTACTATTCTTAGCTCTTTCATCTCATCATCCCTGTTACTTCCAGGACTCTCGGTGGTGGTGGTCTACATGGCCATCATGATTAGCCTAACCAAATACTACAATCCAACCTTGGCTCAGTCTTCCTAAGGCCCTTCATTGGCTCTATTTTGGTAGTACTGTTCTTATTAGTTTAATAGCTGATACAACACCGAATGTTGTCAGCTCTATATGGCCTGCATGAATAGCCGCACCCAAAGCCAAAAAAAAGCCAAGCGGTTTTGCACTAACACCCATGGCTAACTCTGTTGTTTCAAGTTCTACTATTCTTAGCTTTTTCATCTCATCATCCCTGTTACTTCCAGGACTCTCGGTGGTGGTGGTCTACATGGCCATCATGATTAGCCTAACCAAATACTACAATCCAACCTTGGCTCAGTCTTCCTAAGGCCCTTCATTGGCTGTATTTTGGTAGTACTGTTCTTATTAGTTTAATAGCTGATACGACACTGAATGTTGTCAGCTCTATATGGCCTGCATGAATAGCCGCACCCAAAGCCAAAAAAAAGCCAAGCGGTTTTGCACTAACACCCATGGCTAACTCTGTTGTTTCAAGTTCTACTATTCTTAGCTCTTTCATCTCATCATCCCTGTTACTTCCAGGACTCTCGGTGGTGGTGGTCTACATGGCCATCATGATTAGCCTAACCAAATACTACAATCCAACCTTGGCTCAGTCTTCCTAAGGCCCTTCATTGGCTGTATTTTGGTAGTGCTGTTCTTATTAGTTTAATAGCTGATACGACACCGAATGTTGTCAGCTCTATATGGCCTGCATGAATAGCCGCACCCAAAGCCAAAAAAAGCCAAGCGGTTTTGCACTAACACCCATGGCTAACTCTGTTGTTTCAAGTTCTACTATTCTTAGCACTTTCATCTCATCATCCCTGTTACTTCCAGGACTCTCGTGGTGGTGGTCTACATGGCCATCATGATTAGCCTAACCAAATACTACAATCCAACCTTGGCTCAGTCTTCCTAAGGCCCTTCATTGGCTGTATTTTGGTAGTACTGTTCTTATTAGTTTAATAGCTGATACGACACCGAATGTTGTCAGCTCTATATGGCCTGCATGAATAGCCGCACCCAAAGCCAAAAAAAAGCCAAGCGGTTTTGCACTAACACCCATGGCTAACTCTGTTGTTTCAAGTTCTACTATTCTTAGCTCTTTCATCTCATCCCTGTTACTTTCAGGACTCTCGGTTGTGGTGGTCTACATGGCCATCATGATTAGCCTAACCAAATACTACAAACCAACCTTGGCTCAGTCTTCCTAAGGCCCTTCATTGGCTGTATTTTGGTAGTACTGTTCTTATTAGTTTAATAGCTGATACAACACCGAATGTTGTCAGCTCTATATGGCCTGCATGAATAGCCGCACCCAAAGCCAAAAAAAAGCCAAGCGGTTTTGCACTAACACCCATGGCTAACTCTGTTGTTTCAAGTTCTACTATTCTTAGCTCTTTCATCTCATCATCCCTGTTACTTCCAGGACTCTCGGTGGTGGTGGTCTACATGGCCATCATGATTAGCCTAACCAAATACTACAATCCAACCTTGGCTCAGTCTTCCTAAGGCCCTTCATTGGCTCTATTTTGGTAGTACTGTTCTTATTAGTTTAATAGCTGATACAACACCGAATGTTGTCAGCTCTATATGGCCTGCATGAATAGCCGCACCCAAAGCCAAAAAAAAGCCAAGCGGTTTTGCACTAACACCCATGGCTAACTCTGTTGTTTCAAGTTCTACTATTCTTAGCTCTTTCATCTCATCATCCCTGTTACTTCCAGGACTCTCGGTGGTGGTGGTCTACATGGCCATCATGATTAGCCTAACCAAATACTACAATCCAACCTTGGCTCAGTCTTCCTAAGGCCCTTCATTGGCTGTATTTTGGTAGTACTGTTCTTATTAGTTTAATAGCTGATACGACACTGAATGTTGTCAGCTCTATATGGCCTGCATGAATAGCCGCACCCAAAGCCAAAAAAAAGCCAAGCGGTTTTGCACTAACACCCATGGCTAACTCTGTTGTTTCAAGTTCTACTATTCTTAGCTCTTTCATCTCATCATCCCTGTTACTTCCAGGACTCTCGGTGGTGGTGGTCTACATGGCCATCATGATTAGCCTAACCAAATACTACAATCCAACCTTGGCTCAGTCTTCCTAAGGCCCTTCATTGGCTGTATTTTGGTAGTGCTGTTCTTATTAGTTTAATAGCTGATACGACACCGAATGTTGTCAGCTCTATATGGCCTGCATGAATAGCCGCACCCAAAGCCAAAAAAAGCCAAGCGGTTTTGCACTAACACCCATGGCTAACTCTGTTGTTTCAAGTTCTACTATTCTTAGCTCTTTCATCTCATCATCCCTGTTACTTCCAGGACTCTCGGTGTTGGTGGTCTACATGACCATCATGATTAGCCTAACCAAATACTACAATCCAACCTTGGCTCAGTCTTCCTAAGGCCCTTCATTGGCTGTATTTTGGTAGTACTGTCATCCTTTTGAATAATAGATTACAGGAAAGGCATTGATTTTAGAATCCCAGAGATCATTTATATGACCCGTGAAATAAAAAAAAAAATTCATTAGATACCCGTTACACAATTATTTATCCTCAGGCCTTTTTAATACGAGGGTCCCGGAGCCTCAAACGAAACAACAGCATGAAAGAGGAGATTTGTCATCCTTTTGAATAAAAGATTACAGTAAAGGCATTGATTTTAGAAACCCACAGATCATTATTTGCAACCGTGAAATTAGAAAAAAACATTGATTACACACCCGTGACACTTATTTATGCTCAGGCCTTTTTAATACGAGGGTCCCGGAGCCTCAACCGAAACAACAGCATGAAAGAGGAGATATGTCATCCTTTTGAATAAAAGATTACAGTAAAGGCATTGATTTTAGAAACCCACAGATCATTATTTGCAACCGTGAAATTAGAAAAAAACATTGATTAGACACCCGTGACACTTATTTATGCTCAGGCCTTTTTAATACAAGGGTCCCGGAGCCTCAACCGAAACAACAGCATGAAAGAGGAGATATGTCATCCTTTTGAATAAAAGATTACAGTAAAGGCATTGATTTTAGAAACCCACAGATCATTATTTGCAACCGTGAAATTAGAAAAAAACATTGATTACACACTCGTGACACTTATTTATGCTCAGGCCTTTTTAATACGAGGGTCCCGGAGCCTCAACCGAAACAACTGCATGAAAGAGGAGATATGTCATCCTTTTGAATAAAAGATTACAGTAAAGGCATTGATTTTAGAAACCCACAGATCATTATTTGCAACCGTGAAATTAGAAAAAAACATTGATTAGACACCCGTGACACTTATTTATGCTCAGGCCTTTTTAATACGAGGGTCCCGGAGCCTCAACCGAAACAACAGCATGAAAGAGGAGATATGTCATCCTTTTGAATAAAAGATTACAGTAAAGGCATTGATTTTAGAATCCCACAGATCATTTATATGACCCGTGAAATAGAAAAAAACATTGATTAGACACCCAGTACACTTATTTATCCATAGGCCTTTTTAGCAGAGGCTCCAGGACCCTCAACAAAAACAAGAGCAGGGAGGTGGGCATAGGAGTACAATGGAGTGTGACAATAATAATGTGAAGGGGAAGATTGCGGAGTTGTGTCATTTTAATTTTGTTATTGTGGGAAATACTTGCAATGACCTTGCTCTGGTGAATCCATATTGCAAATGTGTTTTTTAAGGCACTGTTTGTCTATTTTTTGAATATCAGCATTTGGTAATTGAAGCTCAACTTAAGGCTGGTGAGAACCGACCTCTCTTCTGGCTGTTTGCAAATGTTGTTGCTCTGGACAAACATGTGAATAAGGGGCCATCAGCCATATTCTGCACGCAACCCCTTTGATGATTGACGATAAACATGTGTCACCTGCAATCAGAGCCCGTTACTTCTGTCTAAATCATCTTCCTGCTATGGACAGCCCACTGTTTCCCACAGCAAGTCCGAAGCTTGAACTACAAGATTGTCTTGAGTATGGTAGGAAACCAAAGTTTATTTAATTCTGTACTATCACCACAAAAACTGAACTTCTTGAAGCAACGAAAATGCCAGCAATTTCATGTGCTTATGGATGACAAGGACGTCCTGTCCTGTGGTGCACAGAGATGGAGAGGATTTTTGCCCTCCCTGTACACTACCCAGATGTCTACAACATCACCAGAAACACAAGACAGCCACTTTTGTGAAGTTCCTGGAGTGTTCCGGTAACCATCTCTTTGCGCCCCAAAAGGAATTCTTTATTGTTGTTTTTGTATACATCAGACAATAGATTCGGAGACTGTGGTGACGCACATGTTAGTTACTGTTGTTCCAGCTGTGGCAATATCAATTAGCATTAAAAAGGTAAGATTTGGGTGGGCGGAGCCTATACCTGTTGCGGTAGGACGTGTGTTTGAGGAGCTCCAGGTCTTACAATTTACTTAGGAGTAATTTTTCAACCTTAATTTAATTTTCTTTTTGGGATTCATACTCACACTTTCTGGGGCTATCCAAGAGGAGCCTGGTAAAAGCACTAGTAGTCACCCCTTATATCAACGGGTACCGAGACCTGTTTTTTGCCTTTCCAATATTGCGCCGTACCCCAAACTAATCCTGAATGAAAAAAAAAAAATTTAAATTTGGACTAGTGACGCACATTTTATGCACGCTGTGGCAATTGCAATTTGCAATAAAAATAATCTGCTAACAACAACCACTACCTACGACCACACCTGACTCCTGAAGTCATGCTTCAGTTATTAAGTCAAGTTAAATTCATTTTTTTTTTCTTTATTATGCGCAGCAGAGGCTCCAGGACCGTCAACAAAACCAGCAGCAGGAAAGAGGACATATGGCATCCTTTTGAAAAAATGATTATAGGAAAGGCATTGATTTTAGAAACACAGAGATCATTAGTTGCAACCGTGAAATCACAAAAAACTTTGATTATACACCAAGTACACTTATTTATCCTTAGGCCTTTTTAGCAGAGGCTCCAGGACCCTCCACAAAACCAGCAGCATGAAAGAGGACATATGGCATCCTTTAGAAAATTAGATTACAGGAAAGGCATTGATTTTAGAAACACAGAGATCATTAGTTGCATCCTTTTGAAAAAATGATTATAGGAAAGGCATTGATTTTAGAAACACAGAGATCATTAGTTGCAACCGTGAAATCACAAAAAAACTTTGATTATACACCAAGTACACTTAGTTATCATTAGGCCTTTTTAGCAGAGGCTCCAGGACCCTCCACAAAAACAGCAGCCTGAAAGAGGACATATGGCATCCTTTAGAAAATTAGATTACAGGAAAGGCATTGATTTTAGAAACACAGAGATCATTAGTTGCAACCGTGAAATCACAAAAAACATAGATTATACACCCAGTACACTTCTTTATCCTTAGGCCTTTTTAGAAGAGTGTCCCGGAGCCTCAACAGAAAGAACAGCATGAAAGAGGACATATGGCATCCTTTTGAAAAATAGATTACAGGAAAGGCATTGATTTTAGAAAGACAGAAAAAATAGACACCCAGTACACTTCTTTATCCTTCGGCCTTTTTAGCAGAGGCTCCAGGACACTCAACAAAACCAGCAGTAGGAAAGAGGACATATGGCATCCTTTGTGAAAAAAAGATTATAGGAAAGGCATTGATTTTAGAAACCCGGGGATAATTTGTTGCAACCATGAATTTGAATCAAAAAAATGATTGGATGGACACCCAGTACAATTCTTTCTCCCTAGGCCTTTTTATAAGAGGCCCCAGGACCCTCAAACAAAACACCAGCAGGAAAGGGGACATATGGCATACTTTTGAACAATAGAGTAAGAGTACAGGAAAGGCATTGATTTTAGAAACCCATAGATAATTTTTTGCAAATGTAAATTTGAATCAAAAAAATGATTCTATGGACACCCAGTACACCTCTTTCTCCTTAGGCCTTTTTATAAGAGGGTCCTGGACCCTCAAAAAAAACACCAGCAGGAAAGAGGACATATGGCATACTTTTGAAAATTAGATTACAGGAAAGGCATTGATTTTAGAAACACAGAGATCAGTTATATGACCCGGGAAATAGAAAAAAAACATTGATTAGACACCCAGTACACTTCTTTATCCTTAGTCCTTTTTATAAGAGTGTTCCGGAGCCACAACAGAAAGAACAGCATGAAATAGGACATATGGCATCCTTTTGAAAAATAGATTACAGGAAAGGCATTGATTTTTGAAAGACAGAAAAAATTTGTTACATCCGGGAAATCTAAAAAAACATTGAATAGACACCCATTACACTTCTTTATCCTTAGGCCTATTTAGCAGAGGCTCCAGGACACTCAACAAAACCAGCAGTAGGAAAGAGGACATATGGCATCCTTTGTGAAAAAAAGATTATAGGAAAGGCATTGATTTTAGAAACCCGGGGATAATTTGTTGCAACCGTGAATTTTAATTAAAAAAAATGATTGGATGGACATCCAGTACAATTCTTTATCCATAAGGCCTTTTTATAAGAGGGTCCAGGACCCTCAAACAAAAAACCAGCAGGAAAGAGGACATATGGCATACTTTTGAACAATAGAGTACAGGAAAGGCATAGATTTTAGAAACCCATAGAAATTTTTTTTTAAATGGAAATTTGAATAAAAAAAATGATTCGATGGACAGCCAGTACACCTCTTTCTCCTTAGGCCTTTTTATAAGAGGGTCCTGGACCCTCAAAAAAAACACCAGCAGGAAAGAGGACGTATGGCATCCTTTTGAACAATAGAGTACAGGTACAGCATTGATTTTACAAACCCAGAGATCATTTTGGTCAATTGTTAAATAGAAAAATAAAAATGAGTGGCCAACCAGTACACCTCTTTCTCCTTAGGCCTTTTTATAAGAGGGTCCTGGACCCTCAAAAAAAACACCAGCAGGAAAGAGGACGTATGGCATCCTTTTGAACAATAGAGTACAGGTACGGCATTGATTTTCCAAAACCAGAGATAATTTTGGTCAAATGAGAAATAGAAAATAAAAATGAGTGGACACCCAGTACACCTCTTTCACCTTAGGCCTTTTTATAAGAGTGTCCAGGACCCTCAAACAAAATACCAGCAGGAAAGAGAACATATGGCATACTTTGGAACAATAGAGTACTGGTACGGCATTGATTTGTGAAACCCACAGATAATTGTTTGTAAAAGTGAAATAGCACCAAAAACCATGCTTGGACTCCCACTCCAGGTCGTTCTCCTTCAGCTTTTTTATAAGAGGGAACAGCACCCTCAACAGAAACAACTGCAGGAAACACCACCACATATGCCATCCTTTTGCACAAGCGAGTACAGGTATGGCATCCATTTTAGAAACCCAAAGATAATTGAGAGGAACCAGGAACATTTTTCTAAAAACTGGATGGGGCACCCATTACTACAGGTCGTTCTCCTTCAGCCTTTTTATATCATGGGCACGACCCGCAACAGGCACAACAGCATGAAACACAACATATGCCACCCTTTTGCACAATAGAGTACAGGTATGGCATAGATGGAACACAGAGATAATTTAGAGCAACCAAGAGACGGATAAAGATGCATGGTCGGTCCTACTCTTTCAAATTTGTTGCATTTTGCGTTCAATTGAATGGTCCACCGGATATGAGTGGTGTGTAAAGTTGTACAATTTGTAACAGTTTAATCACTAGTGTTATGTGCCTTATTTTTTTTATTTGAGTTGTGTACCCACAGAGATGCAGCAGAGGTCAGAAAAATTAGGAATGTACAAATGACTGAAAAATTGGGGTATTGTTGTAGCAACTGCTGTAGCAGCGGCCAGAAAAATCGATGTTTGTAAAACATTTATAAAGTGCCCTAAAAGCTTGTGGCTTGAACACTAGTTGTTGGCGGATAAGTCAAGCAAGTCCTCCGTCTTTATAACCAAAAAAAAAAGGCCAGCCTGTGTACCAGTTGTAGCCCAAGCCATAGTCAAGGCTTTTTTGACCTAGGCGACTTCTCTTCTCAGTGACAAAACCTCCTGCTGCACTAAAAGTCCTTTCGGACAGGACACTTGAAGCGGGGCAGGCCAGAAGTTCCATTGCAAATTGGGATAGCTCAGGCCACAAGTCCAGCCTGTACACCCAGTAGTCAAGGGGTCCATCGCTCCTGAGAGTGTCGAGATCCGCAGTTAAAGCTAGGTAGTCTGCTACCTGTCGGTTGAGTCTTTCTCTAAGGCTGGATCCCGAAAGGCTCTGATGGTGCATGGGAGTTAAAAAGGTACGCATGTCCTCCATCAACAAGATGTCAGGAAAGCGCCCGGTCCTTGCCGCAGTGGTCGTGGGAGGAGGAGGATTAATTTCATCTCTTCCCCTGTTACATTCCCGTGGTGCTGTGACATCACCCTTATACGCTGTGTAAAGCATAGTTTTTAATTTATTATGAAAATACTCCATCCTTTCCGACTTGCGGGAATTTGGTAACATTTCAGGCACTTTATGCTTATACCGGGGGTCGAGGAGCGTGGACACCCAGTACAGGTCGTTCTCCTTCAGCTTTTTTATATGAGGGTCCCTTAACAGGCACGACAGCATGAAAGAACCCATTTGAACAAGGTTGGATGCTGAGCTAATCATGTCGCGTTCCTCCTCCTCACTGATCTCACTGATGGTATCTTCTTCCCCCCAGCCACATATAACACCACGGGTACCAGAGAGGTGACAACAACGAGCAACCTGGGATGACTGTTGTGCTCGGTCTTCCTCCTCCTCATCCTCCCCAAAGCCACATTCCTCCTCTGACTCCTCTTCCTCACAATCCTCTTCCTGCGTTGCCGCAGGTCCAGCAAGCAATGCTGATTCGGCTGTTTGCGGGGGTGATGGACACCACAACTCTCCCGCTTCCTCTTCACGCTCATCTACTGCCTGATCCAGCACTCTTCGCAGGGCACGCTCCAGGAAGAAAACAAATGGTATGATGTCGCTGATGGTGCCTTCGGTGCGACTGACAAGGTTTGTCACCTCCTCAAAAGGACGCATGAGCCTACAGGCATTGCACATGAGCGTCCAGTAATTTGGCAAAAATATCCCCAGCTCCCCAGAGGCTGGCCTAGCACCCCGGTCATACAAATACTCATTAACAGCTTTTTCTTGTTGGAGCAGGCGATCAATCATTAGGAGTGTTGAATTCCACCGTGTCGGGCTGTCGCAAATCACGCGCCTCACTGGCAGGTTGTTTCGATGCTGGATATCAGACAAGTGCGCCATGGCCATGTAGGAACGCCTGAAATGGCCACACACCTTCCTGGCCTGCTTCAGGACGTCCTGTAAGCCTGGGTACTTATGGACAAATCGTTGTACAATCAGATTACACACATGTGCCATGCACGGCACATGTGTCAACTTGCCCAATTTCAATGCCGCCACCAAATTACTTCCATTGTCAGAAACAACCTTGCCAATCTCCAGTTGGTGGGAGTCAGCCACTGATCCACCTGTGCGTTCAGGGCGGTCAGGAGTGCTGGTGCGGTGTGACTCTCCGCTTTCAGGCAAGTCAACCCCAAGACGGCGTGACACTGCCGTACCCGGGATGTAGCATAGTACCTGGGGAGCTGGGGGGGTGCCATAGATGTGGAGCAAGACGCAGAAGATGAAGAGGACTCAGCCGAGGAAGAGGTTATGGAAGAGGATGGAGTAGGAGGAGTAGAGGATGTAGCAGCAGGCCTGCCTGCAAGTCGTGGCGGTGTCACCAACTCTTCTGCAGAGCCACGCATTCCATGCTTGTCAGAAGTCAGCAGGTTTACCCAATGCGCAGTGTAGGTGATATACCTGCCCTGACCATGCTTTGCAGACCAGCTATCCATGGTCATATGGACCCTTGCCCCAACGCTGTGTGCCAGACATGCCATAACTTCCTTTCTCACAACAGAGTACAGGTTTGGGATTGCCTTTTGTGAAAAGAAATTTCTGCCAGGTACCTTCCACTGCGGTGTCCCAATAGATACAAATTTTTTGAAAGCATCAGACTCCACCAGCTTGTATGGTAAAAGATGGCGGGCTAAGAGTTCAGACAAGCCAGCTGTCAGACGCCGGGCAAGGGGGTGACTTTGAGAAATTGGCTTCTTACGCTCAAACATGTCCTTGACAGACACCTGACTGTGGGCAGATGACCAGGAACTGCTACGTAAGAGAGACTGAGTGGAGGATGGTTGAGAGGGGGCAAGGAGGACAGCACTGGTTGACGTGGCTGAAGATGCTGGAGCAGGAGGAGGAGGGCGGCTTTCACTTTGTGTGCTGCTTCTACTCATGTGTTCTTCCCATCGGCCTTTGTGATGGGAGACCATGTGCCTTCGCAAAGCAGTTGTACCTAGGTGGCTGTTGGACTTCCCACGACTCAGTTTCTTTTGGCACAGGTTGCAAATGGCATCGCTGTTGTCAGAGGCAGACACACAAAAAAAATGCCACACTGCTGAGCTCTGCGATGACGGCATTCTGGTGGTGGCAACAGCATGCGTTGATGGGCGTCGGCGGGCTGTCTGGCTGACCCCTGGTGACGATACATGCTGTCTGACTGTGCCACTAGCTCCTTGAGACGACCTCCCCATGCTTCCAAATCGTCTCCTCCTCCTCTCTGTCTCCCCATCTGAACTTTCCCCCTCTTCTTCTTCTCTTCTAGCAGGCACCCACATGACATCCACCGACACATCATCATCAACCGCTTCACTTGTATCTGAAACATCAAGAAAGGAAGCAGCAGCGGGTACAACATCATCATCACACCGTACCTCCATGTCGGTAATGCTGCCTGACTGAGACTGATCACTATTATCTACATCCTCTGTCAATGATGGTTGCGCATCACTCATTTCTTCAAAATGATGTGTCAATAACTCCTGTGACAGATCAAGTGAAGCGGCTGTGGTGCTAGTGTTGGTGGTGGCGACAGGCGGCGGAGTGGCACTGGTCACTTGAGACCTGCCCAAAGCACAGCTGGACTTAGATGGTGCGTCAAGGTTAGGAGGACTAGCAGCGGAAGCTGAAGAAGATTGGGTTTCCTGTGTTAGCCATTCAACTAGGTCCTCCTCAGAAGTTTTTGCATCCCCCCTGGCACCCGGCGTCTGAACAATGTGCATATTTGTAGGGTCTAAAGGAATCACAGCACCACGACCACGACCACGGAACCTGCGGGGTGGCCTGCCTCTGCCTGTCATTTTTTTTTAAATGGACACTAACAATACTATTACACCAATTGAGTGGTGGCACTGTGAAAGTGGGCACAGTATACGCTGTGAGACTGACAACAACAAAAAAGACAGATGTTTTAAAAATCACAAATTGTTAATTTTTTGAAATATTACTAGTACTGTGGCAACAAATATGATTGTTTGGCACTATTTGGCAAATGGGCCTGTCTGGCACACACGCTGGGAGAAAGGAAACTGCAATTCAATGGCACTAGGAGACTGAAGAATCACAGTCAAAACAGTTATGATTAACAAAAATTCCAATCCTGTTACAATAAATATGAGTGGTGGCACTAATTGGCTAGTTGGGACTAGCACACAGGCAGGCAGGCAGGAGGAAAATGCAATTCAAGGGCACTAGTAGACTGCAGATTGACAGTCAAAACAGTGTTGATTGACAAATTTTGCAATACTGTTAAAAGAAATATGATTGCTAGCACTAATTGGATAGTTGGGCCTGGCACACAGGCTGGCAGGCAGTAGAAAAGTGCAATTCAATGGCACAAGCAAAATGAGGATTAAGATCAAGATTTTTTTAATTTTAATTAGTAACTATACTGTGACAACAATTAGGATTGGTGTAAATATTTTTTAAGTAGGTCTGGCACACAGGCTTGGAAGGCTGTAGAAAAGTGCAATTCAAAGGCACGAGCAAACTGAGGGTTAAGATCATCAACAATATAGATTTTTTTAATTGTAATTAGTAACTATACTGTGACAAAAAATTAGGATTGGTGTAAATAGTTGGCAAGACGGCCTGGCACAAAAGGATGGCAGGCAGGAGGTAGATGCAATTCAAGGACACTAGGAGACTGATTACTGACAGTCTAAACAGTGATGATTGACAATTTTTGGAATACTGTTAACAGAAATATGATTGCTGACAACAATTGGCTAGGTGGGCCTGGCTCACAGCAGGCTGCAAGGCAGGAGGAAAGTGCTATTCAATGGCACCAGCAAACTGAGGATTCAAATCACAGCAACTATTACCAAAAATTTTAATTTTTAATTATTAGAATACTGTCACAACAAATATGATTGGTGTAAATATTTTTTAAGTAGGCCTGGCATACAGGCTTGGAAGGCTGTAGAAAAGTGCAATTCAAAGGCACGAGCAAACTGAGGGTTAAGATCATCAACAATCAAGATTTTTTTAATTTTAATTAGTAACTATTATGTGACAAAAAATTAGGAGTGGTGTAAATAGTTGGCAAGACGGCCTGGCACAAAAGGATGGCAGGCAGGAGGTAGATGCAATTCAAGGACACTAGGAGACTGATTACTGACCGTCTAAACAGTGATGATTGACAATTTTTGCAATACTGTTAACAGAAATATGATTGTTGACAACAATTGGCTAGGTGGGGGCCTGGCTCACAGCAGGCTGCAAGGCAGGAGGAAAGTGCTATTCAATGGCACCAGCAAACTGAGGATTCAAATCACAGCAACTATTAACAAAAATTTAAATTTTTAATTATTAGAATACTGTCACAACAAATATGATTGGTGTAAATATTTTTTAAGTAGGCCTGGCACACAGGCTTGGAAGGCTGTAGAAAAGTGAAATTCAAAGGCACGAGCAAACTGAGGATTAAGATCAACACTAAAAAAATGTTTTATTTAAATTAATAACTATACTGTCTGACTGTGACAACAATTATGATTGGTGTAAATAGTTGGCTAGACGGCCTGGCACAAAAGGCTGGCAGTGGCAGGCAGGAGGTAAATGAAATTCAATGGCACTAGGAGACTGAATATTTGCAGTCCAAAAAATTATGTTGTTTTTTTTTTTTATTACTGTTACAAGAATTGTGATTGGTGCCACTAATTGGCTACTTGGGCCTGGCAGACAGGCTGGCAGATATGAGTCGTGGATGGTAGGTAGGGCAGCAATTTAACACAGTATGCTGTGTAAGTGACAAAAACACAGGACTGATAGAAAATTAAGTTACATTACACTAGCAAAATATTTGAAAATTTTAGATTTTAATATTAAAATTATGTTAAGAAGTGCAATGCACATATGACTCTATGAGTGGTCGCACTGGCTGGCTGCTACGTAGGGCAGCAATTATAACAACAGTATGCTGTGTAAGTCAGATAGACAGTTAGACACAGGCCTGATAGAAAATACAATTAGATTACACTAGCATAATGATTTAAAGACTTTTTTTTGGAAATTTTAAGAAAAAGGTTAAGCACATACATATGAGTCGTGGCTGATAGCCTTGGAAGGGCAGCTATTAAAAACAGTAGGCTCTGTATGTCGGATACACACACGCCTGATAGAAAATACTATTAGATTACACTAGAAAAATGATTGAAATTATTTTTTTGGGGGGGAAATTAAAAAAAGGTTAAACACATATGAGTCGTGGCTCATAGACTAAACACAGTAGGCTCTCTATGTCAGCAAAACACACAGGCCGGATAGAAAATTATATTAGATTACACTAGCAAACAAATTTAAACTTTTTTTATATTAAAATTAAGGTGAAAGAAAAATAGATATTAGTGCTGGGTGGCTGCCTGGCACAGACCAATTAACCAAAAGACTGAAAAAAAAAGAGGTATATTAATGCTGAGTGAGCCTGACAGACACAGGCATGATAGTAAATGTAATTAGATTACACTAGCAAAATATTTTTTTTTATTTTTTTTTTATTTAAAATAATGTTATAAACGGATATTAACACTGGTGGCTGCTGGCTGGCACAGAGCAATGAACCAGAGTATATGCTGTGTGACACTGGCCTAATAGAAAATGAAAAAAAATTACACTAGAAAAATTATATTTTTGGGTTAGTTAAATTTAAACTAATGTTGTTAGGGAGATATCAGTGGTGGCAGTAGTCACAGCATATGCTGTGAGCCTTAAACACACAGCTGAAAGCCAGGCAAATGCTAATAAAAAAAAAAAACGAAAAAAAAAAAAAACGGCACGAAATATAGCCCTAAAAAGGGCTTTTTGGGGGGCTGTGCTTGCAGCAGAGATGAGTGGAGTCCTTCTGGACTGTAAATACACTAGCCTAGCTATGTTTTTCCTATTAATGTCAGGAGCAAAAACACAACACGTCCTCTCATTAAAAAAGCAAGGTCGTTATGAGTCTAAAATGGCGGATTCCGAGTAGCTGGGAGTGTCTGTGAGGGAGTGTCTGATGTTGATTGGCTCTAATGTGTCAGGCGGCTGTGACATAAAGGGTCAAAGTTTCCACAATGATGACACATAGGGGCGGATCGAACATCACCATGTGTTCTCCCACAAACGCGAAAGCGAACAACCTATGTTCGCTGTGAACCGTTCGCGGGCGAACAGTTCCGTACATCACTAATGGAGGAGAGGAAATGTTATTAAGAAAGGTTAGTGTAGGTTGTATGCATCCCTGAACAGAAGAGTCTTTAGGGAGTGCTTGAAGCTTTCAGAACTAGGGGAGAGTCTTGTGGAGTGAGGCAAATATAATGTCCAAATTCAATTTTTTTCAAGGTTCATAATTTAAATGTGATTTTAGAAATATTTGTAACTTTTTATTAATCCAAATAAAAAATATATATATAAACAAAAAGTAATGATGTGTCACTTGAAACAGACCAAAGTGAATTTTCAACATATCAGAGCTGTTGAATTTGAAAAGTCTAAAAACAATTGCATCATGCAAGGCGAGGGTATTCTGCTGGATTGAAATCAGTATGAATTTCAGAACCCTGCAAAAAGTATTTTGCACTAGAATTTTGATGGTTTCTCAAATCAAGAGACAATCAAATAAGTTTTTGCCTCTTGAAATGAATGACATAAATAGTATTTATTCATGAGAATAGCATTTTCACAAGTAAGCACTGATTGATTCAATTTCAAAATTGAAACCTAGTGTTGAAGGATATTAGTGACTAATATAGCACTGGAGGAAGATTTGATTACATTCTCAAGTTCCTATCTAGGTTATAATGACAGTGAGATTTATTGCTATTACAAATAATTAATAGGTGTTTTACAATAACATTATTTAGAGTTCATATCTGAATATTATGTTTGCAGAGTAGATAATTATGAAAATGATTTCTAATATACTATGAAACCCGAGTGTAATCCATTTTGTAAGTTATAATTTGTTCATAGTGATAAAGATAGATGTGTGTTTTTCTTTTATGGTTTGTTATGTTCCCATAGACTTTAATTAAATTGAGAAACAAATCAGGCAGAGTAGAAATGACGTCAATGTAGAAGATCAGAACATAGAATGTAAAAAGGAAAATCACCCCTCAGTTAGAAATAAAAGCTAACTTACCGTTGGGTGGCAGAATGAGTAAGGGAAAACAAAAGTAAATTATTTAAAATTATAAGAAACCATATGTAAATAAATGGTAACAACCAATTAAATAAATGTTTTATTAACAAGTTTGCAGCTGAAACACCAAAATTATAACAGTCAATTATTAGCGTTAACCCTTTGGCTTCAAGAGTGGGCTAACAAGCATTATAGAGCAACATGTGGTAAATAAAATTCTTATGATTTAAAAATAAGATGGGTTACAATGTTAGGGGTTATACCTAGACTAGGTATTAAAAACAGATGTGCGGGAGACTTCCGGTGGGCGGCCGCTGCTGTGAGACGCAGGATTGCCTTAACTCGCAATCTGGGGTCCTGCCAGCAAATTACAGGCAAAAAGTTAGATTCCTTGGCAGGGCAAACTTAACCACTGCCGGACCAGTATAACGAGGAGCGAATGAGACCCGCTCCCCCACCGGCAAGCAAAAAAGAGAGCTGAAGTAGAAGGCGGGAGACCGCGACCGCGGTCAAAATCACAGTATCTACTCCCCTGTCGAGGAAGGAGAAAAAGTGCCCAGATTAAGGAAAGCCAGTACTGTGAAGTCCGGTGAACGAGGGGTGAGTGAGAGCACCACATTGACAAAGTTACGGCTGGTGCAGAGGGTAACGACGCCACGGCCGCCATCTTGCCTGCTGCTCTGTCTGAGGCCTAGAGAGAAGTTATTACAGAGGCAGTGAGGGGAGACCTTTATCATTACAGAGATCCCTAGCATTGACTCAAGGAAGGCAGAGGGGGTAATTTATAGGGGGCACTCGGCACAAAGGAAAGAACACCACAAGTCAGGGGCCGCCCCAGCTGCTGATTCATGTGAATGAGTCTTTTTGTGGCCTTGATAGCAACAGTGCAGAGATCACCTTCAATAAGGAGATATATTGAGACTTTGAGGGACTTTTTTGCTAACTTATTCCCCTTGTTATCTGGAAAGGGCAGAGCATCTGTGTTTATACTCCCTGAGGTCTTCACCCTCTTACTCTTGCTGAATATACAGATGTCTCCTGTAAGCTATCCGGAGAGGAAAGATGATGCACAGGGATTACCTATGAAGTAAAAGTTATGCAGTACACTAAACCCCCGCAATCTGCAGGAACACATCAATGTGAAGTTTAATTAATTAAGATCTAGCTGCCTACAAGTTTTATTCTGGCTGCAGGACTTAACTCTTCTCCCTACACTTTATCTATCTCTTACATCATATACTGGAAGGGAAGGCACTCCTTCTAACAGGTGCATGCAGAAATACTATACTAGTTTTGTCAAAACCACCGACGCCATGTCCGGCAGGCAAAAACATCAAGAACGGAAATCTAAAGCTGTGGCTGAGGTACATACAGCAGAAAATATGGCCATAGAAACTGCGGAGGAGAGCGTGACAGGCACCCACCCCATTGTCTCCCAGATCTCGGCTCTATTCCTGCCTAAAATAGAACAGTTACAGACAGGGATGGACTCTTTGTCATCAGATTTCAAGTCCTTTTCCTCTAGACTCCGTCATGTTGAGCAGAGAGTGGGGGATGGAGAAGTCTTGCAGAGAGAGAGTTCTACAAGGATTACAGCACTTGAGGCCCAAAACAAAATATTGCTTGACAAGGTTGACGACCTAGAAAACCGTTCGAGGCACAACAATCTGCGCATTGTTGGACTGCCAGAAACTGTGCCTAATACAGATCTAATTGAATTTGCTGAACGCACCTTGCCCACTTTGCTAAAACTGAGACCTGAGGACATACCATGTACTGTCGAGAGAGCCCACAGAGTGGGTAACACCAGTCAAGACCAGAAAAACATGAGGGGGCCCCGTCAAGTGATGATTCGATATCTAAACTTTAAGGACAAGATCTTGCTCCTAAGAGCCTACCGCCAGAATTCTCCCCTGAGTTTTGAGGGGAAAAAAATCCTGATTTTTCAGGATTACTCTGCTGAGATATCTAGGAGAAGAAGGGAGTTCTCGCCCTATTGTAAATCGCTAACAGAGGAAGGCCGTCCCTTTTCCCTGATGTTCCCAGCACGGCTCAGGCTCCAGACCCAGCAGGGGGTAAAGTTTTTCGAAGATCCTAAACAACTTCAGAAGTTCTTGAGGCAGGAGCAAAACCCTGCAGCAGAAGATACCTGAGAGAGAGAAGATTCACCCCAGGAGATGGTAAAAGGGTTCTGGACATTTATCTTGTAGGTTGGGAGGGGAGGAAGTTGCTGGACTCTAGAAAGATCATTTGTTAAACGATACCTCTTAGAATAGAAGGGGTTGATTATTGGTTTTTTCTTGTTTTCTCCTTCTCTCTCACTCCTCTTTCCCTTTTTCCTGTGTTCATAAGTTGAATAACTATCAAGAATACATTAGCATACTCTAGCCAAGATGCCAAGGGAGAAGGGGCAATATGTTTCAAATTAGACATAGCTACTGTTCATTAAGGAGAGTTATTGATCCCTAATTTTAAAATCTTCCTTCAAAGATCTTAGAAGATACTTACAAGTGTGTAGTGACAAACACTTAGATAACCCGATGTGAATTACCTCTGGGCCCAGATTGGTGGAAGGGGAGAGGGATTTCACCGATCTCTAGGAGCTCAGGCAGATAGGGAAATAAAACTTGTATGTCTTTAAATAAGTAAGTAAGCTCCTTAGACACCATCATCAAGTTAACCCACTTTCCTAATTCAGTGAACACCTAGGAGGGAGTAGGGAAGGTAAAACCTAAAGTGTTTAATCGCTTAATATGAAACTTATTCTCAAGGGGAAGAGTTACCATTAGTTCAATTCAGTGTTGTTTAGCCGTTTGCTTTTGAACCTAGTCTTAAGGGGGAGATGTACTGTATTATATTACACTGTTCCGTTAAAGTCTCATGAACACTAGTCGAGGGTTGAAGGAAAACTGGTGTACACTGTCAAAAAATCTTATGAGTGTTCAAACATGTTATTTATGTTGTTTAATCACTGTTTTTTTATTTAGCCAACAGGATGCTCACCTCTCTCCCGGGGGCCCAGTGAAGGGGGGGATAAGTCTTAACCGACAGATCATAATCATTAAAAAGATGATACTCTCAAGGTATTTCACGACTGCTTCATCACACCATACTATAAGATCATACATACTAGCACAGAACATACATAAGAGATTAAGTTATGTTGCCTAGTAACCTATCCATAACATGCTGGAACGTAGGGGGCATTACCTCACCGCAAAAGCGTAGATCAATATTGCGGTACTTACATTCTAGAGGGACCGATATCGCTATTTTAGAAGAGACGCACCTATCACAACTAGAGCACCAGAAATTGAAACAGAATTGGGTAGGGGAAGTGATCTACACGACATACGAACAGCGGAGGGCTAGGGGCGTGGCGATCTTATTTAAGAAAAACTTACAATACACCATTATTAAAACACAGATTGACCGGGAGGGAAGATATGTCATGTTACAGCTGGAGGTGGAAGGGTTGTCCTTCGCGTTGGTAGGGGTATATGGCCCGCAAACCCAAAAATCATTGTTTTGGAGGACACTACACTCTGAAGTAATAAAGTTCACTACCTCACCTATCCTCATTGGAGGAGATTTCAATATTGCCCCACAGGTCGCCGCAGATAGATTTTCCAACCCAGATAGGAAAGCCCCCTCAGCCTTGAGAGTGCAGAATTCTAGGAAGGAATCTTTGGTAATTCACACACTGGCGAGATCCTTGAACTTGCAGGATGTGTGGAGAGCCAAATATCCGGAAAGCAGGGAGTTTACGTGCATGTCAGTAGCAAAGGACACACTTTCGAGACTAGACTACTTTTTGGTCTCTGCGAGTCTTTGCCCGAAGGTAGTAGAGGCAATAATAGACCCCATAACAATTTCGGATCACGCTCCCGTAATAGTGAAAATTCAAACAGGCTGTGCTACCCGTACACCTAATAGGTGGGTTTTTCGAACATACCTTTATAATCCCAATTTCTACAGGCATATTCTGGGGGAATGGCGCTCTTACGTAGACCTTAACAAGACACACATAGAGAATCCCCTTCTGTTCTGGGAAACGGCCAAGGCTGTTTTAAGAGGAGTCATATCAGCCTATGCCACATCAATTAAGAAACAAAGCAAACTAACTTCAGATCAGTATCTAACACGCCTCATTAATGCAAGAAATAGGTACCTCAGAAATCCCAATGCAGTAAACAGACAAAAATATAAGGAAGCCAAAACGCTGAGAGATAACTATATCTTTCAACAATCTAACAAAGCTTATGCTAAATTGCAAGCTAGGTATTACAGGTTTGGGAGCAAAACCGGGAAACTACTAGCTAGAGTGACCAAGCTGATTAGAAAGAGAAATTCTATCCTAGCTATAAAACAAGGAGAGATTACTTATAATAAAGACGCAGACATCCAAGCAGCTTTCACTAATTTTTATAAAGAGCTATACTCTAAGCAACACATACACGACTCGGACAGAGACAGATTTTGGAATGATATTCAGTTACCCAAAGTAGATCAGACCCAACTCCGGGGAATTAACTCCCCCATTACCCCAGAAGAAATAGTAGCCACAATCAAAGATTTAAAACTGGAGAAGACCCCGGGCCCTGATGGACTACCGGTGGAATTCTACAAAATCATGGGGTCAGATATTGCTGAGTCCCTGGCGAAGCTATTTAATGGATTGCTGGAAGATACTGTGACACCCTCGGCTAGACTCGCAGAGGCTCACATTAGTATTATACCAAAGGAAGGGCGTGATCCCCTCCTGACCCAGTCTTACCGGCCTATATCCCTGCTAAACCAGGATTATAAAATCCTGACAAAAATCCTGACGAATAGGCTGGCGGGAGTCTTACCATCCCTCATTCATAGTGACCAGACCGGTTTTGTTAAGGGGAGATCCTCTGTGACAAACATCAGAAAAATCCAAACAGTATTATTGGAAGGTGTCACGAGACAGTAAAAAGAGGGAACGCCACACAGAAGCAGCTTTACTACTAATTGATGCTGAAAAGGCCTTCGATAAGGTCTTGTGGGAGCACCTTTTCTACACTCTGGGGAAGATGGGGATAGAAGGCTCATTTGTACAGGCGTTATCCAATCTATATAAGACCCCACAAGCCTCCATTCTGGTGAATGGAGCGGCTTCACCCCCTTTCACAGGGCACGAGACAAGGGTGCCCCCTGTCTCCGCTTCTGTTTGACATAGCAATAGAGCCCCTGGCGTGGAGAATTAGGAATCACTTAGAGGGAATGCAGATAGGGGAAACAGTCTCACATATCTCGCTTTTTGCTGATGACATGGTATTATTTGTTCAAGACCCCTGTAGGAACATTCCTAGATTGATGGAACTAATTAGGGACTTTAGCAAGATCTCTGGATATGTGACCAACACAGATAAAACTGAGCTAATATGGCTGTTAGCCAAAGGCGACAAGCAGATACCAAACTTTGATTTCAAGGTAGTAGAAGGGAACTTTAAATATTTGGGAATAACCCTTAATTTAGATCCCCGGAAGTGGTACTCGATAAACTATGGCCCCCTGCTTAGTCAATTGAAGAACATGCTCAAAACATGGTCCCCGCTCCCGTTGTCCCTCTCGGGCAGAGTTGGACTTATAAAAATGGTGTACTTTCCAAAGATTCTCTACTTCATTCAGACACTCCCATTCCTACTTAAAAAATCAGACCTAAAGGAAGTAAAACAGATGGTCCTTAAATTCATATGGTCTAACAAAAAGCACAGAGTTAGCTACCTAAAGCTTACAGCTTCCCGTGAGATGGGGGGTCTGGCGTTACCTAACTTTGAATTCTATAATTGGGCAGCTCAATGCAAGTTCGCCATTGACTGGTTGACGGGGCAGGAAAAATTTACAAACACTAACTTAGAGAAAACATTAATAAAACCTTGGACATTAAATATGTTACAACACATGACCCACTCACAGGCAACTAAGTATCTGACGGACATTGATCTACTCAGCCAACCCGCGAGAGCGTGGAGGCTAACATGTAAACAGTTAGGAGGTAATAATAGACTACTAACCTTCTTGCCATGGGGGGGAACCCTGAATTTCCTGCGGGATTTACATCTGAGGCTTTTAAGCATTGGAGGGAAAGGGGACTGTGTACTGTGGGGCAAGCCTTAATTCCAGGAGGGAAACACATGCAAACATTTGAAGCCCTGAGGCAGACATTTGGGTTGCCTAGAACACATCACTACGCGTACCTTCAGGCTAGGCATTATTATGAGGCACTGCTCAGGGAGGGAAGGGGAGTGGAACAGGCGCAGATTCTGCAAATTGTGCATTTAGTAGAACAAGGTAATACATCCATTTCTCCGCTCTACAGGAGCTTGAACAGGGGGGTGAACTCATCATGCACGAATAAAATTGCTGAGGTCTGGAGCTCCTTATTGGGTGAGCAGATTTCTAGTAAGGAGATAGAGGAAAGCATTCTTAAGGTTAAACGAGCTACTCTTTCATCTGAGATGAGAGAATCACATTTCAAACTCATACACAACAGCTATATAACTCCCAGGAAATATCAGAAGTGGAAAACCGACAGGGAGGATAAATGCCCAAAGTGTGGTAAGAGAGAATCAGGCATTAGACACATGATGTGGAGATGCCCTAATATAGTTAAATTCTGGAAAATGACAACGTATTGGGCAAACCTTAGTATGCATACACGCACTCATGACCTAACGTTTAAAAATATCATACTGCTAGACTTTGGAGAAGTTCCGAGAGATTCTAAGCTATTTATGGCCAACATAGTTCTGGTAGCTAGACGCTTAATCTTCCAAAACTGGATCAAACGTAACCCACCTACTGTAGCACAGTTGAAACAGGCACTCCTTAACCAATTGTTTATTGAGAAGTCAGATGGGTTGGGAGACATGACTAAGAGAGTGAAATCTTTTATCACGAAGTGGGAACCCTTCATCCACACACTCCCAGCGACTCTAAGTAACATGATTATAGCACCGTTCAAACATACAGACTACATACTTGAGGCTAATTTGAGAGGGGAGTGGAACTAGACTACAAAAGGAATTGTGAGAGATGGGAGGAGAGGTGAAGCAATCCGAGTTGGCGAATGTTGTTTAGGGTAATATTGTTGGTATTATGTTTATGTTAAAAAACTGTGTCCTACAGGAGGACTGAACTAAGGTTCATAGGCTTTTATAATATGTTTTGAAGGAACTGTATTTCTCAAGGACATTCTCTTTGACCTCACTACAGATGAAGAAGCAGTGGACTCAGCCTATTATTAAGAACTATAAGCTATGTTGTAATTTTGTGTTGATGTGCTCATGTTGAGTATGAGATGTTCTGTTCTTCCTGTATGCGGCACACAAAAATAAAGATATTTAAAAAAAAAAAAAAACAGAAGTGCGGAGTGGGAAGGAGAAGGACCTGACATGGAAATTTGGTCATCTGCTGGCAATTTAACAAGGCTGGACATATCTTTAACCTAATTGAAGGGAATTTGTTCCCCGGTGTTCCAATTGACAGTATTTTTTCATATATATATATTAGAGAGAGAGTTTTCAATTTAATTACACTTTAATTTTTCCAGTTTTAAATTGAAATATAGGCAGTTTAATGTCTAAATATACTTTAAAACATAGAACAAATAAACAAATGGACAGGAAAAATAAATCATGGAATTGTTATGTTTAACAAAATTTAATCAAAGTTTTTACTAATCAAAGTAGCCACCTTTTGCATGTAGCAGCCTAATACACTTGTGGTATTCTTTCTAGAATGGAAAAAATGTGTTCATAAATAAGTTATTTTTAATATTGTTGCAGTAGTTCCCCCAAATGTGTTGCACTTGTAGATTGATTTGTTTCTACCCTTCTGTCCAGTTCTCTGACCAGTTCCTCCTAAACAAGCTTGATGAGGTTTTTTAAGTCTGGAGATTCTGCTGGCCATTCCATAATTTGAAATCTTCCATCTTGTTCTTTTCTTATAAGGTAGTTCAGACATAGCCTGGAGCTATGTTTTGAGGCATTATCTTGCTGTAGGATTAACTCCAGGCCAACTAGGCGTATTCCAAAAGGAACTGCATGAAGCAGTCTGTAAAATGCTGTGGTAGTCTTTTTGATTCAGGGTACTACTAACTCTGTGCAAGTCAACAATTCTCAATCCAGCAAAGGAGCATTAGGAAGACAACCCCTATTGCCCTTTAGGTGAAGGCTTATTAAATTCTGAGAGTCAAAGCCACAGCTCCTAAAATGTTTATTCTGTATTCAAATTGTTTAGATTAGTCTATATATATGTACATGAAATACTATTATTTGGCTAATAAAAATGTCAATTTATCAACCTCAGTCTTGGTATGTGTATAAACAACAGCCAAGTTTAAATTTAAGAAAAGGAGTCATCCTCACATATAGGCCCAGATATACAAAGCATTGACAGACCGTCTGGAAACTGCTTAGCTGGTCGACATATACAAAGAAAAGGGGAGTGTCTGAGCAATGATGGCAATCGACAATGTCTTTCCCATAGAAATCAATGAAAATATGATGTCATCATTACCCGCATCGCCGACATCGTTTACCTCATCTCCTTGACAAAATATACATTTAAAAATATATGTTTATGTTTCAAATAATAACAAGCAACCATTAAAGGCACAGTCAACACCAGAATTTTTGTTGTTTTAAAAGATAGATAATCCCTTATTTACCAATTCCCCAGTTTTGCATAACCAACACAGTAATAATTATACACATTTTACCTCTGTAATTACCTTGTATCTAAGCCTCAGCAGCCTGCCCCCTTATTTCAGTTCTTTTGCCAGACTTGCATTTTAGCCAATCAGAGCTGTCTCCATGGTAAATTCACGTGCATGAGCTCAATGTTATCTATATGAAACATCTTAACTAATGCCCTCTAGTGGTGAAAACCTATCAAAATGCATTTAGATTATAGGCGGCCTTCAAGGTCTAAGAAATTAGCATATGAACCTCCTAGGTTTAGCTTTCAACTAAAAATACCAAGAGAACAAAGCAAAATTGGTGATAAAAGTAAATTGAAAAGTTGTTTAAAGTTACATTCCCTCTTTGAAACATGAACGTTTTTTTTGGACTTGACTGCCCCGTTAAATACCATTAAGATATATACAATACTTTCAACAATATGCATTATAAATGAAAATTCATATAATTTAAACATTGACTGACCCCTAAACTGACATAACCTAAAACTAACTATAGAAGCTAAGGCCCTACACATAAATATTCAATATTTAAAATGATGCATTGTTATGTAGAATGCATCTTGTTTAAATATTTGCATATAAATTTAAAATTTAATTAATGTTGCTTATTGTGTTTTTTATTTGTACTTAAAGATAGTAAAATTAACATTATAGTTCTACATAACTGCATGCCTGTTAAGTAAAAGTATTATTTAATGCTACTGACTATTATAACATAAATATATATTAACATACAGTATATATATATATATATATATATATATATATATATATATATATATATATATCTATGTTATCACTAATAAACACAACAAGATAACATAAAAACATTTTAATGTATATGCAATGCTTAAAACAATATGCAATATACATGCATATCATTTTTAATATTGAACATCAATGCAAAGCCTAACTACAGTATATCTACAATCTTTGAAATAAAATGCATGGTCATGTATAATGCATATTAGTTTAAGTATTGGATAATTAAATGCATTTATTATTTTAAATAAAAATACATTTTAAAATAGATATTTATGTTATAAAAGACAGTTGCATTATAAATATAGTATTACATAACTGCATGCCTGTTACATAATAAAACAATTGTAATACTAATGCTTTTTGTAACATGACTATGCATTTTAAAATATATGTATATTTTTAAAATAAAAATCAAAACAAGAAAAAATAAATATATATTAGTTTATATACATAAGAATGCATAACATTTTAAAAATTGTAGATAAATGCACTATTAACCCCTAAGCTTCCCTAAGCTAATCACCTTTATCAACCTCCATACAGGGGTGGTTAGGAAATTAAGGCCTAATAAATGGTAACCATCAATAATCACCTAATCAAGCCCCATACAGGTATGAGGGGTGGTTAGGAGATGAAGGCCTAATAAATGGTAACCATCAATAATCACCTAATCAACCTCCATACAGGTATTAGGGGTGGTTAGGATATTAAGGCCTAATACATGGTAAACATCAATAATCACCTAATCAACCCCCATACATGTATGAGTGGTGGTTAGGAGATTAAGGCTTACAAAATACTAACAATAATCATTGCATAGCATTAGTTAGCATTTTTGTAACATCATATGTTTACATCTCTTAAGTGAGCATTTATAAGTGATGCTTTAAGTATTGGGCAAAATAATTATACAAGACTTATACTCAATACTCATCACACTGCTGCTTATTAAGCTAACAAACTGCCTATTGACATTTACTTAGGAATGCACTCTACAGCAAGTTAACCCTACTCTCTCTCTTCTGCTTTCAGGTATATGAATTGGGTCCTGCATCATCTTCTGCCAAATTCACAGCTTTCTGTGGTTATTAAACTCTGTCTAACTCTCTCTTTTGGTATGTGAATTGGGTCCTGCATCATCACCTGCCAAATTAACTGATTTCTGTGGTAATTGGAGAAAAATTTTGAAAATAGTGACGGCATCACAGGTATCATTCAGATGAAGTTTAATGGGAGAATCTCAAGACCATAGATACATGCGATGTTTCGGACCTACATGGTCCTTAATCATGCATGAAGACAGGTGTGCAAATGCAGTTTAAATCACTAGCCCTGACCAATCACATTGCAGACATCTCATTAGGGATTATTAACCCTTAAAGTGCAAAAAGTGCAATCTTACAATGAACAGTAACATCTTGTGGTTACAAAAGATTATTACAATGGACTTCAAAATAAATCATAAAAACAAATGCAAATCATAATCAATATTCAGACCTTGTGGATGTAAAGTATTGAGGAATTGAATCCACCACACTTCTTTCTGTTTAAATTTTAGCTCTCTATCCCCTCCCCTCCCCTCCTTAAAGGTGGTATGTGATTGATGACCTGGAAATGGAGTTGGCTTACTGAGTGTCCCTTTTGGACAAAATGTGCAGACAGTGATAATGTCATATCCTTAGACCTAATAGATGTCTTGTGTTTACTAAACCTGTCTCTAACGGCTCTAGTGGTCTCGCCTATCTAACAAAGTCCACATGGACATTTTACCAAAAAAACGTATATTCTGTTTGGCATGTGAAAAGGCCATTAATTCTCAATTGTTTCCTTTTATCATTTAGTGTCAAATGTTTGCCTTTAAAGGGATACTAAACCCAATTTTTTTCTTTCATGATTCAGATAGAGCATTCAATTTTTAGCAAATTTGAATTTACTCTTATTATCAAAGTTTCTTTGTTCTCTTGGTATTTTTATTTGAAAAGGCAGGAATATTAGCTTACAAGCTGGCCCATTTTTGGTTCAGCACCCTGATTGGTGGGTAGATTTAGCGACCAATAAGCAAGCTGTACCCAAGTGCTGAACTAAAGATGGGCCGGCTTGTAAGCTTACATTCCTGCTTTTTCAAATAAAGATACCAAGAGAATGAAGAAAAAATGATAACAGGAGTAAATTAGAAAGTTGCTTAAAATAGCATTCTGTATCTGAATCATGAAATAAAAAAATTGGGTTCAGTATCCCTTTAATTATGGAATTGCACGGTGCACAATGTAGACAGGGATAGCATCCTTTATTAGGTGTAGTTAAATAGTTAATGATAGGTTTTCTATTTGTACCTACATCTGCTTTTACTAAATTCTCTCTGAGATTCCTTACCCTCCGATAAGATGGCATAGGGGGCAATTTAAACATTTCCAAATCCGGATTATATTTGGACAACACATACCAATGCTTTCTAATAATAATGTAAATCTCATAGTTATTGTTACTATACTCAGTAGAGAAAACCAATCTTTCTGCCTTTCTATCTTTTCTTTTATCAGTACTGGCATCACTCAAATTGCTAATAGTCTGTTCAATCATATGGGTGGGATAGCCCCTACTGATGAATTTCTTACCCATAGTTCTAAATCTTGATGGTAATATATTCTCATCACTTACTATCCTTTGTGTGTGCAAAAACTGTCTCTTTGGTATGGATTTAAATACATTATCCGGATGGAAACTATCATACCTTAGTAAGGTGTTTCTATCTGTGGGTTTCACATATAAATCAGTGACAAGTAAATTGTTCTCTTGATACACACTGGTACCTAGAAAGTTGATTTGAATGAATTGAGTGTATAAGGGTAAATTTCAAACCAGACATAGCAGAATTGATAATGTCAGAAATGATAATAAGGACTCCAATTTGCCCCCCCCCCCCCCCCACCATACTCCAAAAATGTCATCTATATAGCATAGCCACAGCTTGTAGTTTTGATTAAACAAACAATTATTATAGAGGAACTTCTCCTCAAACCCACTCATGAAGAGATTGGAGTATGAGGGGGCAACATTAGAGCCAGAGGCTGTGCCCCTTTTCTGCATGTAAAATGTGTTCTGAAACAAAAAGTAATTGCAATAAAGCACAAGTCTTAACAGGTCATCAAAAAAGTCACTTTGTTTCATATTATATTTTCCACTCTTTTTCAAAAAATCCCCTTCAGTGGACAATCCTGTCTCATGGGGAATGGAGGTATAGAGACTTGCCACATCAAAATAGAAGAGAATATAAATTTCTTGTATTTCAACAGTTTTAATTTTCTCCAAAAAATCCCCTGTATCTTTTAAAAAATATTTCTGTGTTTTAACCATAGGGAATAAGACCCTGTCCAGAAAAATAGAGATGTTGGAAAATACAGACTCTGTGTAAGCAACAATTGGGCAACCAGGTGGGTGAGTAAGGTTTTTATGGATTTTGGGCAAAGTATAAAAAAACGGATGTTACTGGATGTTTTCTCCACAGGTATTTAGTAATGATGTTATTATTAAGGGCCCTATCCAATACCATTTTGATCTCTTTTTTTAAAGACAACAATGGGTTATTATCCAAAATTTCATACACTCCTCCATCTGATAGTTGTTCTAATATCTCTTGAGTATAAATCTTAGTATCAAGGATAACCACTGCTCCTCCCTTGTCCGCACTTTTAATTGTGATGTTTTTATTCTCTTTTAATTTATCAAGGGCTGCTTTTTCCTCTTTAGTGAGGTTGTGGCATAAAGATGTATGTTTAAGACTCAGCTTTTTCATTAGCCCAGAAACATTGTTCTGTACGAATGTAATAAATGTTTCCACCCCCAAATTGTTATGAGGGGGTACAAAGTTAGATTTTTTTATACAAGCCTAGAGATTTTAAATCAATGCTTTCTGTGATGATAGCAGGATGTGATGTCACTAGCATGTGGGCGGGGCTTAGGTCCGGTGTCTGTGTGGCAGTTAGTTTAGTACAATCAACCTGTCTGGATGTGTATTGCTATGCTCTGTAATAAAATAGAGTTGTACCATCATTGCTGTGTCCTGCATATGTCCTGCATCTCATGACATGGTGTCAGAAGTTCTGGACTACGCTTCTGTTTCTGATGATGACGATGTCAAAGTTTACCCCACCTGAGCCTTTTGACTTTTCTCAGCCTGCAGCTTGGCCCACATGGCGTCAGCGGTTTCAGCGCTTCAGGATTGCATCCAAACTGAACAAGGAGAGTGGTGAAGTACAAGTTAATTCTCTTTTATATTCTATGGGGAAAGATGTAGAGCCAGTGTTCAATGCTTTTACTTTCCAAGAAGGGGACGAAGTTAACTTTGATATAGTTATGGATAAACTCAGTGCCCACTTTGTGCCCAAAAGAAATGTGATTCATGAGAGAGCTTGTTTTCACAAACGTAATCAGCGTGTGGGAGAATCTGTGGAGTCATTTGTGCGCAGCCTGTATGAATTAGCTGAATTCTGTGAGTTTGGTGTTGCTAAAGAAGAGCAAACCAGAGACAGAATAGTTATTGGAATTGCAGATGCTGAAGTCTCCCTGAAGCTGCAGTTAGAGCCTGATTTAACGTTAGACGGGGCTATTAGGATGGCCCGCCAGAGTGAACTGGTGAAAAAGCAAAGTGCTGATCTGAGGTCTGAGAGTATTGTGGATGAAGTGCAACAGTCTAGGAAAATTACTAGTGAAAGGCACAGTGTGAGCGGTAGATCTAAAGTACTGGAAAGGCCTAGAAGTGGATGGGCGCAACATGGCCGATGCACACGGTGCTACCGGGCTCATGATCAGAGTGCTATATGCCCGGCCAGAGATAAAAGATGCAGAAAATGTAACAGAATAGGCCATTTTGAAGTGGTGTGTAAAACTGAATACATTAAGGAGATGCAGGTGGACAGTGACCAGGAGGGTCAGGAAGTGTCTTTTGTGGGGTCTGTTGTGGAACGGACAAGCTCAGAGGAAGATTGGAAAGTTACCTTTACTGTAATGGGAGCCAATGTTGATTTTAAGATTGACACAGGAGCTGATATCACTGTAATGTCTTTTGCTGAATTTATGAAACTGCCTCGACAGCCCCAGCTGGCGAAGGTTACTACAAATGTTCATAGTCCTGGTGGCCGCATTGATTGTGTGGGGAAATTTCTTGCCAGCTGTGAGTACAAACAAAGGAAGTTCACCATGTGGGTGCATGTGATCCGAGGTCAGTGTGTTAACAGTTTATTGAGCAGAAAAGCAGCCTGTGACTTGGGCCTCGTGGCCAGAGTGAATGAGATCTCTGAAGATATGTTTGGCGAGTTGGGCCTACTGAGCTGCAAACCTGTCCGTATAGCACTTAAAAGTGACGCAGTCCCGTACAGTATTTCTACTCCTCGTAGAATTCCGTTCCCGCTCATGCCTCAAGTGGAGAAAGAGCTCATGCGCATGAAGTCTATGGGGGTTATTGAAGAGGTTGTTGAAGCAACTGATTGGTGTGCCCCCATTGTTCCAGTTGCAAAGAAAAACGGAAAGGTGCGCATCTATGTGGACCTGAAAAGGTTGAATGAGGCAGTGAAGAGGGAGAGATTTGTGCTGCCGACACTGGAAGATATAGCCCCGAAGTTGGCTGGGGCGAAGTTCTTTTCCACATTAGACGCTTCTAGCGGCTTTTGGCAGATCCCCCTGGATCCAAAGTGCCGCAAACTGACTACCTTTATCACTCCGGTAGGTCGGTTCTGTTTCTGCAGACTTCCCTTTGGGATATCCTCCGCTCCTGAGATCTTTCAGCAGGGAATATGATTTTGTACATTCCACGTCAAGTCCACATTATCCGCAGGCCAACGGAATGGCTGAAAGGGCAGTTCAAACAACAAAATTCATTCTAAAGCAATCTGAACCGTACCTAGCCCTCTTGTCATACAGGGCGACGCCCATTCAAGCCACCGGGTTTAGCCCGGCACAGCTGATGCTAGGACGCCAGATTCGCACCACTTTACCCTCAGTGGGTGTCTTCAAGCCGCCTGGCCCTGTTCCTCGGGACGAAGTCCTTAGGAGGGATGAAGATGCCAAAAAGGGTTATCGTTTCTTCTACGACAGGAGACATTCTGTCAGGCCTTTACAGGAACTGAAAGCGAGCCAAAGTGTCAGAATTAAACTGGATGATGAGAAGAAATGGAAGACGCCTGCTACGGTAGTGGGCCGCTCTCCAGAACCAAGGTCTTACACAGTCCTTACAGAGGGAGGGACGGTTACACGCCGTAACCGAAGACATCTTCAGCCTGTACCTGAGAGTCTGGAACCGGATACCTCAGTACCACCGCCGGTGGGATCCCCTGTTCTAAGAGAGGTGCCTTCCCCTCAGCAAGATCATAGCGGGGATATATCTTTGCCTCCAGCAGACTCTTGTTCACCATCTTCTGTATCAGAGGACAGTTCATGCAAAGTTACATCAAGCGGAAGAGTGGTGAGGCTTCCGGCCCGATACAGGGACTGACTTTAGCTAGAACAGTGACCGGAAGTATGGGCAGAATAATCCCATGGTCACTGTGGACTAGGGTAGTCTACCCCTATGTCCAAGTCAGGATGTAATTTATTTGTTCATGTTTTCTAATCTATCTGTTTTTATAATGTTCTAAAACAAAATGTTGTTGTATACCCTGTTGGTGTACCTTGTTATTTAATATATGCGAATGTATGCTTTGCCTTTGAAAAAGGGGAAGATGTGATGATAGCAGGATGTGATGTCACTAGCATGTGGGCGGGGCTTAGGTCCGGTGTCTGTGTGGCAGTTAGTTTAGTACAATCAACCTGTCTGGATGTGTATTGCTATGCTCTGTAATAAAATAGAGTTGTACCATCATTGCTGTGTCCTGCATATGTCCTGCATCTCATGACACTTTCAGTATCAGATGTACTAGTTACATTATTAGAAACATTTTTATTACCAAAAAAGGCTTTCAACCTAAGCAGCCTAAAGAACTTAAACAAATCCTTATCTAGTGCAAATTGATTGAGTTTGTTAGTGGGACTAAATGACTCAATCAATTTGCACTAAATAAGGATTTGTTTAAAGGTACAGTCTACCATAGAACTGTAATTGTTTTAAAAGATAGATAATCCCTTTATTACTCATTCCCCAGTTTTGCATAACCAACACAGTTATATTAATATACTTTTTACCTTTGTGATTACCTTGTATCTAGGAACCTTCTTCCAGCCCCATGATCACATGACTGTGACTGTTTATTATCTATTGTCTTAAATTAAGCATTGTATTGTGCTAGATCTTAAATAACTTTCTGTGCCTGAACACAGTGTTATCTATATGGCCCACATGTACTTTCTGTCTCTTTGTGTTGAAAAGAGATTTAAAAAGCATGTGATAAGAGGCAGCCCTCAAAGGCTTAGAAATTAGCATATGAGCCTACCTATGTTTAGTTTAAACTAAGAATACCAAGAGAAAAAAGCAAATTTGATGATAAAAGTAAATTGGAAAGTCAATAAAATTAAAAGTCCTATCTGAATAATGAAAGTTTAATTTATACTTGACTGTCCCTTTAAGTTCTTTAGGCTTGTATAAAAAAATTGGAGTCCTTCTTATCATTTTCTGATATTATCAATTCTGCTATGTCTGGTTTGAAATTTACCCTTATACACTAGATTCATGAAATCAACTTTCTAGGTACCAGAGTATATCAAGAGAACAATTTACTTGTCACTGATTTATATGTGAAACCCACAGATAGGAGCACCTTACTAAGGTATGATAGTTTCCATCCGGATAATGTATTTAAATCCATACCAAAGAGACAGTTTTTGCACACACAAAGCATAGTAAGGGATGAGAATATATTACCATCAAGACTTAGAACTATGGGTAATAAATTCATCAGTAGGGGCTATCCCGCCCATGTGATTGAACAGACTATTAGCAATCTGACACAGAGTGATGCCAGTACTGATAAAAGAAAGGATAGGAAGGTGGAAAGATTGGTTTTCTCTACTGAGTATAGTAACAAAAGCAATGAGAGTTACAGGATTATTAGAAAGCATTGGCATGTGTTGTCCATATATAATCCGGATTTGGAAATGATTAAATTGCCCCTATGCCATCTTATCGGAGGGTAAGGAATCTCAGAGAGAATTTAGTAAAAGCAGATGTAGGTACAAATAGAAAACCTATCATTAACTATTTAACTACACCTAATAAAGGATACTATCCCTGTCTACATTGTGCACAGTGCAATTCCATCATTAAAGGAAAACATTGGGCACAAACTGATTAAAAGGAAACAATTGAGAATTAATGGCCTTTTCACATGCCAAACAGTGGCCTAGATTTAGAGTTTTGTCGATAACGACCCGCGTAGCTAACGCTGGCTTTTTTCTGGCCGCACCTTTTAAATACCTCTGGTATTGAGAGTTCACAGAATGGCTACGTTAGGCTCCAAAAAGGGAGCGTACAGGCATATTTAACGCCACTGCAACTCTCGATACCAGAGTTGCTTACGGACGCGGCTAGCTTCGAAAACGTGCTCGTGCACGATTCCCCCATAGAAAACAATGGGGCTGTTTGAGCTGAAAAAAAACCTAACACCTGCAAAAAAGCCGAGTTCAGCTCCTAACGCAGCCCCATTGTTTCCTATGGGGAAACACTTCCTACGTCTGCACCTAACACTCTAACATGTACCCCGAGTCTAAACACCCCTAACCTTACACTTATTAACCCCTATTCTGCTGCCCCCGCTATCGCTGACCCCTGCATATTATTATTAACCCCTAATCTGCCGCTCCGTGAACCGCCGCTATTTACATTATCCCTATGTACCCCTAATCTGCTGCCCCTAACACCGCCGACCCCTATATTATATTTATTAACCCCTAATCTGCCCCCCACAACGTCGCCTCCACCTTCCTACAGTTATTAACCCCTAATCTGCCGAGCGGACCGCACCGCTATTATAATAAAGTTATTAACCCCTAATCCACCTCACTAACCCTATAATAAATAGTATTAACCCCTAATCTGCCCTCCCTAACATCGCCGACACCTAACTTCAAACATTAACCCCTAATCTGCCGACTGGAGCTCACCGCTATTCTAATAAATGTATTAACCCCTAAAGCTAAGTCTAACCCTAACACTAACACCCCCCTAAGTTAAATATAATTTAAATCTAACAAAATTAATTAACTCTTATTAAATAAATTATTCCTATTTAAAGCTAAATACTTACCTGTAAAATAAATCCTAATATAGCTACAATATAAATTATATTTATATTATAGCTATTTTAGGATTTATATTTATTTTACAGGTAACTTTGTATTTATTTTAACCAGGTACAATTGCTATTAAATAGTTAAGAACTATTTAATAGCTAAAATAGTTAAAATAATTGCAAAATAAATCCTAACCTAAGTTACAATTAAACCTAACACTACACTATCAATAAATTAATTAAATAAAATACCTACAATTACCTACAATTAAACCTAACACTACACTATCAATAAATTAATTAAATACAATATCTACAAATAAATACAATGAAATAAACTAACTAAAGTACAAAAAATAAAAAAGAACTAAGTTACAAAAAATAAAAAAATATTTACAAACATCAGAAAAATATTACAACAATTTTAAACTAATTACACCTACTCTAAGCCCCCTAATAAAATAACAATGCCCCCCAAAATAAAAAAATGCCCTACCCTATTCTAAATTACTAAAGTTCAAAGCTCTTTTACCTTACCAGCCCTGAACAGGGCCCTTTGCGGGGCATGCCCCAAAGAATTCAGCTCTTTTGCCTGTAAAAAAAACACATACAATACCCCCCCAACATTACAACCCACCACCCACATACCCCTAATCTAACCCAAACCCCCCCTTAAATAAACCTAACACTAAGCCCCTGAAGATCTTCCTACCTTATCTTCACCATACCAGGTTCACCGATCGATCCAGAAGAGCTCCTCCGATGTCTTGATCCAAGCCCAAGCGGGGGGCTGAAGATGTCCATGATCCGTCTGAAGTCTTCATCCAAGCGGGAGCTGAAGAGGTCCATGATCCGGCTGAAGTCTTCTATCAACGGCATCTTCAATCTTCTTTCTTCCGGATCCATGTTCATCTTGCAGACCTCTGACGCGGAACATCCTGCTGGCCCGACGGACTACTGACGAATGAAGGCTCCTTTAAGGGACGTCATCCAAGATGGCGTCCCTCGAATTCCGATTGGCTGATAGGATTCTATCAGCCAATCGGAATTAAGGTAGGAAAATTCTGATTGGCTGATGGAATCATGGACATCTTCAGCCGGATCATGGACATCTTCAGCCCCCCGCTTGGGCTTGGATCAAGACATCGGAGGAGCTCTTCTGGATCGATCAGTGAACCTGGTATGGTGAAGATAAGGTAGGAAGATCTTCAGGGGCTTAGTGTTAGGTTTATTTAAGGGGGGTTTGGGTTAGATTAGGGGTATGTGGGTGGTGGGTTGTAATGTTGGGGGGGGTATTGTATGTGTTTTTTTTTACAGGCAAAAGAGCTGAATTCTTTGGGGCATGCCCCGCAAAGGGCCCTGTTCAGGGCTGGTAAGGTAAAAGAGCTTTGAACTTTAGTAATTTAGAATAGGGTAGGGCATTTTTTTATTTTGGGGGGTTTTGTTATTTTATTAGGGGGCTTAGAGTAGGTGTAATTAGTTTAAAATTGTTGTAATATTTTTCTGATGTTTGTAAATATTTTTTTATTTTTTGTAACTTAGTTCTTTTTTATTTTTTGCACTTTAGTTAGTTTATTTCATTGTATTTATTTGTAGATATTGTATTTAATTAATTTATTGATAGTGTAGTGTTAGGTTTAATTGTAGGTAATTGTAGGTATTTTATTTAATTAATTTATTGATAGTGTAGTGTTAGGTTTAATTGTAACTTAGGTTAGGCTTTATTTTACAGATAATTTTGTAATTATTTTAACTATTTTAGCTATTAAATAGTTCTTAACTATTTAATAGCTATTGTACCTGGTTAAAATAAATACAAAGTTGCCTGTAAAATAAATATTAATCCTAAAATAGCTATAATATAATTATAATTTATGTTGTAGCTATATTAGGGTTTATTTTACAGGTAAGTATTTAGATTTAAATAGGAATCATTTATTTAATAAGAGTTAATTTATTTCGTTAGAATAAAATTATATTTAACGTAGGGGGGTGTTAGGGTTAGGGTTAAAATTAGCTTTAGGGGTTAAAAAATTTATTAGAGTAGCAGTGAGCTCCGATCGGCAGATTAGGGGTTAATACTTGAAGTTAGGTGTCGGCGATGTTAGGGAGGGCAGATTAGGGGTTAATACTATTTATTATAGGGTTATTGAGGCGGGAGTGAGGCAGATTAGGGGTTAATAACTTTATTATAGTAGTGGTGCGGTCTGCTCAGCAGATTAGGGGTTAATAAGTGTAGGCAGGTGGAGGCGACGTTGAGGGGGGCAGATTAGGGGTTAATAAATATTGTCGGCAGTGTTGGGGCAGCAGATTAGGGGTACATAGCTATAATGTAGCTGGCGGCAGCGTGCGGACGGCAGATTAGGGGTTAATAATAATATGCAGGGGTCAACGATAGCGGGGGCGGCAGATTAGGGGTTAATAAATATAATATAGGGGTCGGCGGTGTTAGGGGCAGCAGATTAGGGGTACATAAGTATAACGTAGGTGGCGGTCGGCAGATTAGGGGTTAAAAAAATTTAATCGAGTGGCGGCGATGTGGGGGGACCTCGGTTTAGGGGTACATAGGTAGTTTATGGGTGTTAGTGTACTTTAGAGCACAGTAGTTAAGAGCTTTATGAACCGGCGTTAGCCTAGAAAGCTCTTAACTACTGACCTTTTTCTGCGGCTGGAGTTTTGTTGTTAGATTTCTAACGCTCACTTCAGCCACGACTCTAAATACTGGAGTTAGAAAGATCCCATTGAAAAGATAGGATACGCAATTGACGTAAGGGGATCTGCGGTATGGAAAAGTCGCGGCTGGAAAGTGAACGTTAGACCCTTTCCTGACTGACTCCAAATACCGGCGGTAGCCTAAAACCAGCGTTAGGAGCCTCTAACGCTGGTTTTCACGGCTACCGCCAAACTCTAAATCTAGGCCAGAGTATGCTATTTATTTGCTAAAATGTTCATGTGGGCTTTGTTATATAGGCGAAACCACTAGAGCCATCAGAGACAGGTTTAGTGAACACAAGACATCTATTAGGTCTAAGGATATGACATTACCAGTGTCTGCACATCTTATCCAAAAGGGACACTCAGTAAGCCAACTCATTTTCCAGGTCTTCGATCACATACCACCTTTAAGGAGGTGTAACATTTCAGCATATAACACACTGTTCCTTTAAGTAGGAAACTACCATAATGCCTTGGGCTATATAAACCCGCCTTCCTTTTACTTCATTGCTTGAGTATTTTGTTGCTAGCAAGTGATTCTTGCTTTCTTACTGAAGCCCTTTGTGATTATAGACTTTGTTCTTTTATAATCTCATTTGTTTTTCTACAGCAATTGCTTCCTGATCCTCTCCCTGCTTCAAGCACTGGACTGGCGGACCTCTCTTGCAGTTTGTGCATTGCATTTACTTTGGCTGACTGTTTCTCTGTAACCACTTACCTAAGCTGTATCCTACTCCAGACACCTGTTGGAGAGATCCAACACCTGCTGCAAACTCCTAATTGCACCTGCATTATTTCTCCCTGTACCAGAACCTGGCTTCTACCTCGCAGCACCTTTCTCTCTCAGCTGCTGCTGGAGATTTTCCTTGCAAGGAGCTCTGTTTTAGTGGAATCTGAATCACTCTGTTCAAATCCTGCTACTGTAGCAGCATACCAGTATTTCTTTATTTTTCTTTCTGCACATATATGTACTAAGTCACAAAATATAAATGTAAACCCTGTAGTGTTGGTTTCTACCTTATATAAGTGATATATTAACCCCTTAATGACCAAGGACGTGCAGGGTACGTCCTCTAAAAAAATACCCTTAACGACCAAGGACGTACCCTGCACGTCCTTGGTCTGGAAAGCAGCTGGAAGCGATCCTGCTCGCTTCCAGCTGCTTTCCGGTTATTGCAGTGATGCCTCGATATCGAGGCATCCTGCAATAACCCTTAGTAGCCATCCGATGCAGAGAGGGCCACTCTGTGGCCCTCTCTGCACCAGACATCTATGGCTTTCATCGTTAGTGGGTGGGAGCGTGTATGGGAGGCGGGTGGCGGCCATAGATGGCCCAGATGATGTGGAGGGGGGCGGGATCGTGGGCGGGGATGCCCGAGGGCGCGCACGGACGCGCGCACGTGCATGGGGAGGCGGGGCGGGCGCGTGCACGGGGAGGGAGCAGGTGGGAACCGCTACACTACAGAAAATAATATAAGAAAAATCTAAAAAAAATAAAAAAAATAAAGGTCATCAGCAAATGTTGGGTGCTCTGTGGAGGGAGGGAAGCTACACTACAGAAAAAAATGGGAGAAAAAAAAAATAAAACCATTTTTTTCTGCAAACTGGGTACTGGCAGACAGCTGCCAGTACCCAACATGGCCCCCAATAAGGCAGAGGGGGAGGGTTAGAAAGCTGTTTGGGGGGGATCAGGGAGGTTGGGGGCTATGGGGGGATTCTACAAAGCAGCATATGTAAATATGCCCAAAAAAAACAAAAAAAAAAGATACCTTTTATTTTAGTACTGGCAGACTTTCTGCCAGTACTTAAGATGGCGGGGACAATTGTGGGGTGGGGGAGGGAAGGAAGCTGTTTGGGAGGGATCAGGGGGTGTGATGTGTCAGGTGGGAGGCTGATCTCTACTCTAAAGCTAAAATTAACCCTGCAAGCTCCCTACAAACTACCTAATTAACCCCTTCACTGCTAGCCATAATACATGTGTGATGCGCAGCAGCATTTAGAGGCCTTCTAATTACCAAAAAGCAACGCCAAGGTCATATATGTCTGCTATTTCTGAACAAAGGGGATCCCAGAGAAGCATTTACAACCATTTGTGTCATAATTGCACAAGCTGTTTGTAAATAATTTCAGTGAGAAACCTAAAATTGTGAAAAAATGTAAGTTTTTTTTCATTTGATCGCATTTGGCGGTGAAATGGTGGCATGAAATATACCAAAATGGGCCTAGATCAATACTTGGGGTTCTCTACTACACTACACTAAAGCTAAAATTAACCCTAAAAGCTCCCTACATGCTCCCTAATTAACCCCTTCACTGCTGGGCATAATACACATGTGGTGCGCAGTGGCATTTAGCAGCCTTCTAATTACCAAAAAGCAAAGCCAAAGCCATATATGTCTGCTATTTATGAACAAAGGGGATCCAAGAGAAGCATTTACAACCATTTATTTCATAATTGCATAAGTTGTTTGTAAATAATTTCAGTGAGAAACCTAAAGTTTGTGAAAATATTTGTGAGAAAGTGAACAATTTTTTTTTATTTGATCGCATTTGGCGGTGAAATGGTGGCATGAAATATACCAAAATGGGCCTAGATCAATACTTTGGGATGTCTTCTAAAAATAAATATATACATTTCAATGGATATTCAGGGATTCCAGAAAGATATTAGTGTTCCAATGTAACTAGCGCTAATTTTGAAAAAAAAAGTGGTTTGGAAATAGCAATGTGCTACTTGTATTTATGGCCCTATAACTTGCAAAAATAGCAAAGAACATGTAAACATTGGGTATTTCTAAACTCAGGACAAAATTTAGAAACTATTTAGCATGGGTGTTTTTTGGTGGTTGTAGATGTGTAACAGATTTTGGGGGTCAAAGTTAGAAAAAGTGTGTTTTTTTCCATTTTTTCCTCATATTTTATAAAAAATTTATAGTAAATTATAAGATATGGTGAAAATAATGGTATCTTTTGAAAGTCCATTTAATGACGAGAAAAACGGTATATAATATGTGTGGGTACAGTAAATGAGGAAGAGGAAAATTACAACTAAACACAAACACTGCAAAAATGTAAAAATAACCTTGGTCCCAAACGGACAGAAAATGGAAAAGTGCTGTGGTCATTAAGGGGTTAATACTGTGATATTGCTTAAGTATTCATGGAGTTGTTTATCTTTCTCATCACAGTCACAATACTTTTTAATACATGTTTTTGCATATGTCAGGCTACAGCAAATTGAGATCCACACAAGCCTAATCTGTCAATTGTTTATACTTTAACCACAGGTTATTACATAATACTCAAGCCCAAAAATGGATCCAGCTGAGCTTGGAAATCATGTTGCGTGTTGAGTGGATACTTTAAATGCAGCAGTCAGAGAGCTGCAATTGGAGAATCAGAATCTCAAAACTTATATAACAGATTTTTTATCCTCAAAATGTAAATATTCCGGAACCACATGCATCTCCTCCTGAGACATTTTCTGGCAATAGATCCCAATATAGGGATTTTAGAAATGCCTGCCATTTACTTTTTGCCTTACGCCCAAAAACCTACTCCACTGAACTCCTAAAGGTTCTAACCGTCATTTCATACTTGAGAGGCGAACCTAGGGCATGGGCTAACACCTACTTTGAATCTCAAGATCCACTTCTAGATTCATTGGATAACTTTTTTGCTGCTATGTCCTCTCTATATGAAGACCCAAATAGGCAGACCACCGCAGATAATGCCCTTAGATCCCTGAAACAGGGAATGCGTCCAGTGGAGGAATTTATCGCCGATTTCAAACGGTGGATTCTGGATTCCCAATGGAACGAAGTTTCTCTGCGTACACAGTTTCACCTTGGGTCATCTGAAACCCTAAAAGATGAGTTAGCTAGAACAGACCTCCCAGACACTCTTGAAGGCTTATTTACGCTCTCCACTACTATTGACCGTCGTGTCAGGGAGAGGAAACAGGAAAAATACGCTGGCACTCCTCCATTCAAAGCGGCACCTTCACCGTCCTATTCATTACCACCTCCAAAACTTCAAGACCAGCCTATGGAAATTGGTATAATTCGTGGACCATTGTCTAGCGAGGAGGAAAACCATATACGCCTTCTGAACTTAGAGACTGTCCAACCCTAGCAAAACAAAAGAATGGTAAGCCTAACTTTACTGTTAACTGTTACACTACAAAAACTAATGCTTCTTCTTATTGTGTTATTCCTATCTCTCTACAGTGGGACCAAAATCATCTGACCACTGAGGCTGTTCTTGACTCCGGATCATGTGGAAACTCTGTTGATTTAAGTTTTGTTAATAATAATAAAATTCCTTTGATTCATAAAGCAAAACCCTTTTCTGTGCATGTCATTAATGGTACCCAAATTTTTACTGGTCCCATTTCACAGCAAACTATACCTCTTTCTATGTCTACCAATGACAATCATACAGAACACCTTGTGTTTGATGTTATTCCATCCCCTATGTTTCCGGTTGTCCTAGGATTACCTTGGTTGCGTTTACATCAGCCGCAGATAATGTGGAAGGAGTTAACTATCAACCTCAACTCTGAGTATTGTAGTAAAACTTGTTTCCCTGTTCCGTTAGTACTACAGGTCTCTGATCCCTGCTTGCCAAAGCATTACCATGACTTTAGAGATGTATTCGATAAAAAGGAGGCCGACTCACTTCCCCCTCACAGGCCTTATGACTGCCCGATTGATTTAGTGCCCAGTTCCACAATTCACTATGGTCATTTGTACCCTTTATCCCAACTAGAATTGAATCATTTAAAGACTTATCTTGATGATAACCTAAAAAAGGGTTTTATTAAGCCATCCTCCTCATCAGCTGGTGCAGCCTTCTTCTTTGTTATGAACAAAGATGGTAGTCTCCACCCCATAATTGACTATAGGGAACTTAACAAAAGGACTATAAAAAAACATTATCCACTGCCACTCATCCCTGAGTTAATAGAGAGGTTACAAGGCGCCAGTTATTTCACCAAATTGGACTTAAGAGGAGCCTATAACCTCATTAGGATTCGCTCAGGTGATGAGTGGCTGACTGCATTTCACACTAGATACGGGTTATATGAGTATAACGTCATGCCCTTTGGGCTATGTAACGCCCCCACTACATTCCAGCGGTTCATCAATGATATCTTCAGAGATATACTGGACGTGTATGTTGTTTATCTTGATGATATACTCATATATTCCAACAACCTCCAAGACCACATAAAGCATGTAAGATCTATTTTATCCCGTTTACGTACTCACCAACTTTTTGCAAAGTTGGAAAAATGTATCTTCGACTCTGATTCCATCACTTTCTTAGGGTATAACATTAGTCATAAAGGTATCCAAATGGAGCAAAATAAGGTACAGAAAATACTTGATTGGCCAAAAAGTGCAAAAAAGAGATACAACAATTTCTCGGATTTGCCTATTTCTATTGCAAATTCATAAGAGGCTTTTCTTCCATAGCTAAACCCCTAACTGATCTTACTAAGGACTGTCCAAAATATTTTTGGACAGACTCAGCTCAGTACTCCTTTGATTTTTTGAAAAAACAGTTCACTACTGCTCCCATATTACAGATTCCAAACCCAAAAGAGCAGTTCATCCTTGAGGTGGATGCCTCAGAACATGCCCTGGGGGCAATCTTATCCCAGAGAAAACCTCCAAAAAATATCATACATCCAGTTGCCTACTACTCCAGGGTTTTAAACCCTGCAGAACAACATTACCCAGTCGGCGAAAAAGAGTTACTTGCATTTAAAGTATCGTTTGACCATTGGCGTTATCTCTTGGAAGGCAGTGAACTGCCTATTCTCAATTTCACAGACCACCGGAACCTTCAGTATCTCCAAAGCAATAAGACGCTTTCCGCCAGACAGGTGAGATGTAATCTTTATTTTTCACGTTTTAAATACCTCATCAGTTACCGGCCAGGAAATAAAAATGCTAAAGCGGATGCCTTGTCTAGGAAAGCTCCTAAACCAACATATCCAACAAATCCGTCTACAGTTATTCCAAAAGATAACTTTGTGGGTATTCTTTCTCCCCTACAACAACAGATTAAGACTGCCCAAAGAACTGATCACCTCTTACCTCTAACCGACTTATATCAGGACAATCGTGGACTTTATTTTCATGAAAACCAACTCTATATACCTTTGAAACTCCGCCCGGAGATTCTTCATCTGGTGCATGACTCACCTCTTGCCGGACATCCAGGAATCCAAAAGACTATGGATCTGTTGAAAAGGAATTTTTGATGGCCATCTATATACAATGATGTCCAGCAGTACATTGCTAAATGTGTTACATGTGCTACCTCAAAACACTACAGAGAACACTCCTACAGCCTACTAATGTCCTTACCTATACCAGACCGTCAATGGTCTCATATTGCATGGTCTCAATAGATAGTCGAATTGCCTAGATCCTCAAACCATAATACTATTCTAGTGGTAGTGGATTTACTTACCAAGATGGCCCATTTCGTTCCCTGCCTTAACCTTCCTACTGCATAAACAACTAGTGCCCTCTTCATAACACATATTGTAAAATTGCATAGTATTCCTACCTCCATCACAACTGACCGTGGTTCCCAGTTTACGTCAAGATTTTGGAAACATCTATGTGCTGCCTTAAGGATACATCAGAAACTTAGTACGGCATATCACCCTCAGACCAATGGGCAGACTGAAAGAACAAATCAGTCCTTGGAACAATACCACCGCTGTTACACCACCCATTTACAGGATGAATGGCTACATCAGTTACCCCTAGTCGAGTTCTCCTATAACAATAATGTTAACTCTTCCACTAAGATGTCACCGTTCTTTGCTAACTTTGGTTACCATCCCTCTTTTCATCTACTGCCCCACTTGGACACTCCCAGTCCTCAAGTCAATGATGTTACTAACACTCTCGCCCAAACCTTTTCTATACTCCAGGATAACATTCGGTTGGCACAGGATAGGCCAAAACAATACTATGACCTCCGACACAAACAACCACCTGCCTACAAGATTGGTGATTCAGTCTGGTTGTCTACCAGAAACCTAAAACTCGGAATCCCCTCCAATAAACTTGGCAAACTATTTGTGGTGCCCATTACCTGTCATTGGGATTTCTAACCCTAATACTGTTACCCTCCAACTACCCTTTTCTTATCGCATACACCCTACCTTCCACGTCTCCCTGGTTAAGCCTTGCTCCTCTCAAATACCTCTTGACCAAGTCTCCCAGCCCCCTCCATTGCCTGATGGGGAATATGAGGTTGCTAGCATTCTTGATTCCCGACGTTATCGTGGCCAGTTGCAGTATCTTGTCCGTTGGCATGGTTACGGCCCTCAGGATAACACCTGGGAACCATCTACTAATCTCAATGCCCCGCGATTAGTGTCTCTTTTCCATAGGAGACACCCAGACAGGCCACGTTCTTGAACCTCGCAGTGGTTCCTTGGAAGGGGGATTATGTAACATTTCAGCATATAACACACTGTTCCTTTAAGTAGGAAACTACCATAATGCCTTGGGCTATATAAACTCTCCTTCCTTTTACTTCATTGCTTGAGTATTTTGTTGCTAGCAAATGAATCTTGCTTTCTTACTGAAGCCCTTTGTGATTATAGACTTTGTTATTTTATAATCTCATTTGTTTTTCTACAGCATTTGCTTCCTGATCCTTTCCCTGCTTCAAGCACTGGACTGGCGGAGTTCTCTTGCAGTTTGTGTATTGCATTTACTTTGGCTGACTGTTTCTCTGTAACCACTTACCTAACCTGTATCCTAATCCAGACACCTGTTGCAAGGATCCAACACCTGCTGCAAACTCCTAATTGCACCTGCATTATTTCTCCCTGTACCAGAACCTGGCTTCTACCTCGCAGCACCTTTCTCTCTCAGCTGCTGCTGGAGATTTTCCTTGCAAGGAGCTCTGTGTTAGTGGAATCTGAATCACTCAGGACTGCCTGTTCAAATCCTGCTACTGTAGCAGCATACCAGTATTTCTTTATTTTTCTTTTTGCACAGTTATATGTACTAAGTCACAAAATATAAATGTAAACCCTGTAGTGTTGGTTTCTACCTTATATAAGTGATATATTAATACTGGGATATTGATTAAGTATTCATGGAGTTGTTTATCTTTCTCATCACAGTCACAATACTTTTTAATACATGTTTTTGCATATGTCAGGCTACAGCAAATTGAGATCCACACAACCCTAATCTGTTAATTGTTTATACTTTAACCACAGGTTAATGCAGGAGGGGAGGGGATACAGAGCTAAGATTAAAACAGAAAAAAGTTTGGTGGATTAAATTCCTCAATACTTTACATCCCCAAAGGTCTGAATATTGATTATGATTTGCATTTGTTTTTATGATTTATTTTGAAGTCTATTGTAATAATGTTTTGTAACCACTAGATGTCACTGTTCATTGTAAGATTGCACTTTTTATGCATTTTAAGGGTTAATAATCCCTAATGAGAGGTCTGCAATGTGATTGGATGGGGCTAGTGATTTAAACTGTGTTTGCACACCTGTATGTTATGCATTATTAAGGACCATGTAGGTCCGAAACGTTGCATGTACCTTTGGTCTTAAAGTTCTCCCAATAAACTTCACCTGAATAATACCTGTGGTGTTGTCACTATTTTCATCATTTGGCTGCAATATTGGGGGTTACAGATCCTCCACAGAGACTTGCACACATACAGATTGGAGGAAGATTGATGCTGGGCTCTTTTGTCTTTTTGTTCTGTGGTTATTGGTCCTTGACAATTTGGCCCCTCCTACCATAGCTTGGAAATCACACGCTCATCCTTAGCCCTGGTATACTCCTCTGACATGGTACCTATGCAGATGTTCCCATACTGGAGACACTGGAGAAAATCTCAGAGTTCAGCTGACTTTCTTCACTACAAGTTCATCTTGAACTTCTACTATTCTGCCCTAAATTTTTATAAGCAACATTACTTCTCTACTCTTATCTCTACTCTTTCTTCAAACCTAAAATATTTGTTCTCCACTTTCAATACTCTTCTCCGCCCATCTCCACCTCCTAACACTACTTCTCTCTTAGCTCAAGATTTTGTGAGCCACTTCAATAACAAAATCGACTCCATCAGAAACTAAATCAGCTCTCAACATACTACCAGTTTCCCCCTCAAAATGCAATCATCCAAAACCCACATAGCTGTAAATTTAGCTCTTTTACCCCTGTTACTGAAGAAGTTTCTGCCCTTATACTGTCCTCTCACCTCACTACCACTCCCCTTGATCCCATCCCCTTACAGCTACTCTCTCCCTCCCTTCTACCCTTACATGAATGCACACATATTTTTAATCTCTCCCTCAGCACCAGTATATTTCCCTCTTCTCTGAAACATGCACTGGTCACACTTATCCTCAAATAAACGTCTCTCAATCAAACCTCCCCATCCAACTATGGCCTTATTTCCCTACTCCCTCTTGCCTCAAATCTTCTTGGAAAGCTAGTATATGCACGTCTATCCAATTTCCTTACAATAAACTCCCTCCTTGACCCACTGCAATCTGGATTTTGCCCCCATCACTCCGTAGAGACAGCAATCATTAAGGTCACCAATGACCTACTTACAGCAGAATCGAAAGGCCACTTCTCTCTGCTTATCCTCCTTGATCCATCTGCAGCCTTTGATATTTTTGACCAACCTCTTTTGCTTCAAAATCTCCAATCCTTTGGCATTAGTGACACAGCCCTCTAGTGGTTCTCTTCCTACCTGTCTAACTGTAGCTTTAGTGTAGCCTTCTTTGGGGCATCCTCTGCCCTGTTACCACTTTCTGTTGGGGTACCGCAAGGATCTGTGCACGGTCTACTGCTCTTCTCAATTTACACGTCATCATTTGGTTCCTTAATAAAGTCCCAAGGGTTTCAATATAATTGGTATGCTGATGACACCCAAATCTCCCTCTTTGCCCCAGACCTATCTCCTTCTTTGCTAACCAGTGTCGCTAACTGTCTTTCTCATATCTTATCCTGGATGACCTCTCACTACCTGAAGCTAAATCTCTCCAAAACTGAGCTCCTTATTTTCCCTCCTTCTTCCAAAAAGTCCCCCCCCCCCCCATTTTTCTATTAATGTTGATAAATCCATCATTACCCCTACCTGCATGCCTATGTCTTGGGGTCACACTTTACTCAGATCTTTCTTTCACTCTTTACATTTAATCATTTGCCAAATCCTCCTGCTTCCAAAAAAACAATCTCTAAAATTAGACATTTCCTTACACAAGACACAACTAAGATTTGAATCTTCTCACTTATCCTTTCTCGCCTCGACTACTGCAACTCAATTCCTCTCTTGTCTCTCTATGTGCCGCCTAGCTCCTTCAAAATCCTTAATGAATGCCTTTGCCAGACTCATCTTACTTACACCTCACTCTTCATCTGCTGCACCCTTTTGCCAATCCCTTCACTGGCTTCCTCTTGCCTCCAGGATTAAACACACAATTCTCACTCTGACATAAAAGACCCTAAACTTCACTGTTCCCCCCTATTTCTCAGACCTTGTCTCCAGATACTCTCTCTCCCATCCCCTTCACCCTCATATTCTCCTCCTCTCTAGTTACCTCCTCACATTCCCATCTACAGGACTTCTCCAGACTGGCTCCTATCTTGTGGAACTCTCTGCATTGCTCCACAAGATTCTCCCCTAGTTTTGAAAGATTCAAGTTCTTCCTAAAGACTCTACTGTTCAGGGATGCATACAACCTGCACTAACCTTTCCTAACCTAACCCCAGTTCCTCTCCTCCTTTACTATCCCCTTGAACCCCCCATGTAAGCCTATGAGCCCAGACGTTTGCAGATCACCTTCATAAGAGCTGACTACAACAGTGCAACTCTCAGCAGGGCTCTCTAACCATTTGATTGCTATAAATGTTACCTTGTATACCACACTTATTTTTATAGTGCTGCGGAATCTGTTGGCGCTCTTCAAATAACTGATAATAGTAGTAATTACCTAATCAACCCCCATACCTGTATGGAGGTGGTTTGGCGATTATGGCTTAAAGGCTTAAACCACCCCCTTCAAACCCAAACTAGAACTATATTAAAACCTAACCCCCCTCTAAACTAAACCCCCCTCTAAGGTAACCCCACTAAGTTACAAAAAATAATAAAATAAAGTGATCAGCTCTTTTGCAAACAAATATTACAAAACCCCTATCTACATTACAAGTAACCCACCACCCCCCAAAATAACAAAATCTACTTAAAAAAAAACCTAGCCTAGCAAATAAAAGTAAAAATAAAAAAAAAAACTATTCTTAAAACTAAAAAAAAAAAACACCTCAAAAAAAGCCCTAACTAGCCCCACCATTTGGAAATCCAGATCCTCTTAGTCCCAGTTCCTGGCGCTGGGGGCCCATTTTTGCGGCGGCAGAGGCAGACTTTGCCAGCCACTTCTACTGTCTCTGCTCCGCAATCTTCTGTTCTTCAGCTCTCTTCTACGAGCCCTCATCTTGTCATCTATGTGGTAACAAAGCCCTACCTAACATTTTAGTGTTAGGGTTTAGGGTGTTTTTGTTTTGGGTAGGGTGTTTTTGTTTTGGGTGGGTTTTTTATTTTATGGGGCATGTAGTTTGGTGGTAGGCATAATGCTGGGATTTTTATTTTGGATACTTCAGTTTATTATTTTTTCTAACTTAGTGGGATTAGTTTAGAGGGGGTTTAGTTTAGAGGGGGGTTAGTTTAGAGGGGCAAGTAGGTGTTAGGTAGAATAGAGTTTGATTGCGTTTGGGGTTTTGGCGGTGTAGGTTTAATTTTTTACTTAGATTTTTATTGTAACTTAGGGAGTTTAGTTTAGTTAGGTTTAGTTTAGTTAGGTAGGCTAAGTGTTAGGTTAATTTGCATTTGGGGTATGTGGCGGCATAGGGGTTAATAGTTACTTGCGATCAGTATCGGTGCATATTCTTCTTTAGAGTAGTATCTATTACATGTAGTTATATGAATATTGGTGTCCCTTTAAGTGTGAGAAGTTAAAATATTATAATATATAAAGAGAAGAATAGTTGTTTATTTATAGACTTCTCAAGCATGTCAGCATTTGCTTGCCAATAAAAGAAATATATCTTGCAAAATAACTATATGTACATTTTGAAATGATATATATATTATTTTTATTTTTTTCTCGATGGTATGGCTTGCTATTTCCAAACTTATTGTTTCTTAAACATGTTACAAACGGTACCCTGGACAGCATTTTATATTAAGCACTTTTACAGTTGAGAACTCCATAGGGGACAACAGGAACCAGAAAATCATCTACCAGAAGGGTTATAGCAAGCAGGTAAAAAGTTTCATTCATCATTTATGCTGCTTCTTTTGATAACACTGTTACTCAAATAAAATTAAGAAAGCCTTGTTGACTTTTTGAGGCAAAGATTACCAAACCCCAAGAGCTCTACAAAACTCCTCCCACCTTAGACCTTAGTCTTTACTTTGCCTCTGCTGGAGTTGGTTGAAGAATGAAGATGTGCATGTGTTCTTCAGAGAAAAGGGTTTTCAGCCTATGTTGAGGCCAGGTTCCCCTCAGAGTACAGTGCTTGTCAGAGGAATGTATTTGGGGTATGGTTTATGATAAAATGGTTTCGCCTCATGAGAAATCCCTCATAGGCCCTCTGTAATCGGTCGCAGATCCTTCACTATTCCCCTTGCTTTGTGTGTGGCGTTTTTTTGTTTTGGCGCTCTTTGTTTTACGCACATCAGGTTAACGCTCGTTAGGTTAGCACACATTCCTTAGTCTTCTTGGAGTTACAGGTTAGTTGCGTGCACTGGGTTTTGGCTGCCCGTTTAGCGCAGGTTGTCTATGTAAGCTGCTTAGGTGGGGGTAATGGTTTCCTTTCTTCAAGAGCTTGCTTAAAGGGACATTATACACTAGATTTTTCTTTTCATAAATGTTTTGTATATGATCCATTTATATAGCCTATACAGCATTTTTTTTTTTTTTTAAATGGATAGTTTTGCTTATTTTTAAATAACATTGCACTGATTTTCAGACTCCTAACCAAGCCCTAAAGTTTTAGGAGAATACTGATGTATGCCTAGCTTGCTCCTGTTTGTGTAAAGAGTCTTTTCATATGTAGGGGGAGGGGGGGAGTGTCTGCCTTTTTTACTATAGAACCATTTTCAGAGGGTGTTCCAGCTATCCTTTTTAACAGTACTAAACTGGGGGCTTTTAAGAAAGTTTTGAAATTGTTTTATACTGGATTTTTAGATCAGTATCAGTGCATATTATTATTTTTAGTAGTGTTTATTACATAAAGTTAAATGAAAATTGGTGTATAGTGTCCCTTTAAGGAGTTTTATAGTGTTTATTGCATTGCTTTGCTTTATGCTATATTAGAGCAGTGAAAATATGTCCCTAAATTTACCCTAGAAACTGAGTCTCCTGAACACCTTTCTACCATTATTAGGTGTGCTCATTGTAAAAAAAAAAGATACCTTCTTCAGCTCATTTATGTAGCTCATGTTTAGATTTATTGAGGCATACAGACCTAATGCTGTTTCTTTGGGTTCAAATGCACCTACTCTTTGTTCATTAAAGGTTAATACTGATGTGGTACCTCCTGCTATTAAGTCATTTATCACTGCTGCAGTCTCGTTTAAATTCAGTTTTTAAAACTGTTGTTAATCTCCCTGAGGTTTTCCTGTGCCTGATGCGGTATCTGACATGATTGCTAGGGAATAGTCTAAGCCAGGTGTGTCTTTCAATCCTTCTGCAAGGTTTAACCCCTTAAGGACCAGCGACGTACCCTGTATGTCACTGGCCTTTTTTTGGGACTTGATTGTTTTATAGCGCGGTCTTGCCACCAGCGTTGAGACTGCTCTATTCCACAAAGCCTGCTGGAGGGAGGGTATTAATATCGTGTTCTTGCTAGACTTGTTATATTATGTCCTGAAAAAACCCTTAACAACCAGTGACATTCAGGTTACATTGTGGTCATTAAGGGGTTAAAAATAATATCCTTTACCTGCTGCAAATCTAGAATTATGGGAAACAGTTCCCAAAGTGGATGGGGCCATTTCCACGCTAGCTAAACATACTATACTGGTTATTTTTTCAGGCCAGCTATTTCTATTGCTGATATAGCTGCTGCTTCTACTTTCTGGTTGTCCAGTCTTTAAGAGCAGTTTTCTGATGACCCTGTTAGTGCAAATCTATTAAGTTTGCTTCAGAGTGCAAATTCTTTTATTTGAGATGCTGTGTTTGATATTATGAAAATTAATGTTAAAAGCATGTCTAACTATTTTTCCAGGAGGGCTCTATGGCTTAAATTCTGTAATACTGATATGGTGTCAAAATCTAAATTATTGTTTCTTTCTTTTCAAGGAAATAATAATTTGGGTCTGATTTAGATTCTATTATTTATACTATTACTGGGAGTAAAGGAGCTTTTCTTCCTTAAAAACAGGAAGTCTAAAGGAAAATCCAAAGGCCCTAATCGTTTTTGTTCCTTTCACCAGAATAAAGAATGTAAAACGGACTCTTCTGTACAAAATCAAAGTTCCTCTAGTTCAGTCTGGAGGCCTAATGCTAATTTAAAGTCCAAACAGGGTAAGAAATCTGTTCCCGCTTCTAAAACGTCATGAAGGTGCAGCCCCCAATCCAGTGGCCCTGATATGGGGCAGAAGGCTTGGTTTCAGTCTGTCTCAGATCATTGGGTTCAGAATATTGTTTCTCAGGGATATCAAAACAAGGCCTCTTAGAGGAAGGTTTTTTTTCTGTCCAATGTTCCAAGGAATCCAAGAAATTTCTATGGTCTGTCTCAGATCTGGAAGATATGGGATATTAAAATCTCTTCATTGCTCCAAAAAAGAAAGGCACTTTCAGACCAATTTTGGATCTAAAAACTCTAAAAAGATTTGTAAGGGGCGGGGGGCATGTCTGGGCTCTGGCCCAAGATGGTTGCTAAACTGAAGACTCTGCTTAGGGATTCACATTCTGTTGTGTAATCCATATTTTTGCAAATCATCCACCATTGTACTTTACACTATTTTACAAAGGAGAATCTACTGCATCGGATGATACCTATATTGCCCCTTTTATATGGGAAGTCTCTCAGGCCGGGCCGCTGAGAACCTGGGTGCCTCTGTTAGAGAAGGTACTCAGCACCCCCCTGGGACACCAGATGCAGAGAGAACACAGGCGGTCCTCTCAATAACTCCTATAATATGGAGGAGCTACTTGTACTAATTCAGACTCTAATGGAAAAACGTGGGAGGAGGATATGCGAAAGGATTGACCGAATTGTAAAATCCCCTACTGCGCAACAAGCTGATGAATGGCAGAACACAGACCAGGTATCAGCTTTAAGGCACTCAAGCTCAGAGGCCTACAAGATAGAGGGGAACAGAACAAGAAAGCCGCAAGAGATGGTTCAAACTGGCTCCCCTTGTCTAGATCTAGGAGAGGGTATGGTGGAGTGTTTAGTGTCTACAACCAAAAAACAATTTAAGGCCTTTGCGGCCAAGCAGCCGGCTCCCATTAGCCACGCTGAGATTGCTATGTCAGACATTTGCTGTGAGCAGTGGGAGCAAGACCCAACTTTGGCATCTATGAGGAGTTGCATCGACTCTACTGAGGGGTCACGGAAGCTATGGGAACTCAACTTGTGTATCACCATGAAGCGGGTGGGGGTGACATGAGCCTCCTGCCCATAGATAATTGCTTTGGGTGATGCAATTTTCATGGGCTCGGAGCTCTAGGCACACTGATGACTGTGAGAGCAGGTGTCGGGTAAGCACCTAGATTATGGACTGTACGATCCTGGCCCAATAGCGACTTCCAAACTCTCCAGATTGAGTAGGACAATTCTTAATGATGCTTGTAATGGCTGAACTACTTGCACCTCCATAAAGAGTTTGGAACTAACTAAGGGATTGCTGTATGGGACAATTGTGGCATTATGCTCTATTGTATGTTGGCATTTGTTTCCCCACAACAGTATATTTTGTAAGACCACAGTTTATACTGTTTATATGGTTGTACCTACTATTTCACAATGTGTTAGGAAGGGAGCTTGTAGCCCTTGTCTTTTGGTCCTTTCATTCAGATATAACTGTGCAAGTTTAATAGTATTGATGTTACTACCCTAAGTCTGGAATAGGTCAATGGTACTTGATTTCTCCAACTAGAGAGAAGCAGCTATTGTTCACAGATATTATTGGTTTTTAGTTTGTGCTGTTACTAAGTGTCACATTACCCATTTAACGGCTAGATTACGAGTTTTGCGTTATGAGTGAAAAGGCAGCGTTATGGCTCTTTTTCCCTACCGCTGGTATTACGAGTCTTGCAGATATATCTGTACCACACACTTTTGTGGCCGTAACACAACGTAACTACCGCAGCTTTCAAAAAGTCCTTTTTCAATAACACTTCCATAGTGCCGGTATTACGAGTTTGCCTGGGAGGCCAAAAAGTGAGCGGTACAGCCTATAACGTCAAGATTCATACTGTAAACTGAAAGTCAGTAGTTATAGGTTTTACATTATAAAGCTGTAGCATAAAACTCATAACTAAAGTGCTAAAAAGTACACTAACACCCATAAACTACCTATTAACCCATATACCATGGCCCTCCCGCATCGCAAACACTAAAATAAAATTATTAACCCTTAATCTGCCGCTCAGGACATCACCGCCACTATAATAAAAATATTAACCCCTAAACCGCTGCACTGCCGCCTCGCAAACACTAGTTAAATATTATTAACCCCTAATCTGCTGTACCTAACATCGCCGCAACCTACATTACTGTTATTAACCCCTAATCTGCTGCCCCCAAAATCGCCGCCACTATACTAAAGTTATAAACCTCTAAACCTAACCCTAAGTGTAACCCTAACACCCCCTAACTTTAATGTAATTAAAATAAATCTAAATAAAAATTACTATCATTAACTAAATAATTCCTATTTAAAACTAAATACTTACCTGTAAAATAAAACCTAAGCTAGCAACAATATAACTAATAGATACATTGTATCTAGCTTAGGTTTTATTTTTATTTCACAGGCAAGTTTGTATTTATTTTAACTAGGTAGACTAGTTAGTAAATAGTTATTAACTATTTACTAGCTACCTAGCTAAAATAAATACAAATTTACCTGCAAAATAAAACCTAACCTGTCTTACACTAACACCTAACCTTACACTACAATTAAATAAATTACATTAATTAAATACAATTAACTAAATTACAACAAAAAACACAAAATTACACAAAATAAAAAAGAAATTTTCAAATATTTAAACTAATTACACCTAATCTAATAGCCCTATCAAAATAAAAAAGCCCCCCCAAAATAAAAAAAAACCCTAGCCTAAACTAAACTGCCAATAGCCCTTAAAAGGGCTTTTTGCGGGGCATTGCCCCAAAGAAATCAGCTCTTTTACCTGTAAATAAAAATACAAATACCCCCCAACAGTAAAACCCACAACCCACACAACCATCCCCCCAAATAAAAACCTATCTAAAAAAAATTAAAGGTGAAAAAATCATATTGGATTGATCTCGCATTCTATTGGCATTCTATTCTTGGATGACGTCCCTTAAAGGAACTTTCATTCTTCGTTAGCCGTCAAGAGAAGAGGATGCTCAGCGCCGGATGTCTTGAAGATGGAGCCGGATGGATGAAGATAGAAGATGCCGTCTGTATGAAGACTTCTGCCAGCTTGGATGAAGACTTCGGCCCGCTTGGATGAAGACTTCTGCTGGCTTCGCTGAGGGCTTCTGCCGCTTCGTTGAGGATGGATGTCCGGTCTTCAAAAACTGTAAGTGGATCTTCGGGGGGTTTTGGCTGAAAAGAGCTAAATGCCCTTTTAAGGGCAATGCCCATCCAAATGCCCTTTTCAGGGCAATGGGGAGTTTAGGTTTTTTGGATAGGATTTTATTTGGGGGGTTGGTTGTATGGGTGGTGGGTTTTACTGTTGGGGGGGTTGTTTGTATTTTTTTACAGGTAAAAGAGCTGATTTTTTGGGGCAATGCCGTGCAAAAGGCCCTTTTAAGGGCTATTGGCAGTTTAGTTTAGGCTAGGGTTTTTTTTATTTTGAGGGGGCTTTTTTATTTTGATAGGACTATTAGATTAGGTGTAATTAGTTTAAATATTTGATAATTTCTTTTTTATTTTGTGTAATTTAGTGTTTGTTTGTTTTTTGTAATTTAGTTAATTGTATTTCATTAATGTAATTTTTTTAATTGTACTGTAAGGTTAGGTTTTAGTGTAACTCAGGTTCGGTTTTATTTTACAGGTAAATTTGTATTTATTTTAACTAGGTAGCTAGTAAATAACTATTTAATAACTAATCTACCTAGTTAAAATAAATACAAAAAAATAAAAATAAAACCTAAGATAGCTACAATGTAAGCTATCTTAGGGTTTATTTTATAGGTAAGTATTTAGTTTTAAATAGGAATTATTTAGGTAATGATAGTAATTTGTATTTAGATTTATTAGTACTTAATTTGCATATCTTATCCAGAATCCTTTGCTGCATTGGAAACAATGTAATTCAGAGGTTTTTTTGTGGGAAAACAAGCCTCTGGGCCTGTCTAGATTTGTTAATGAACTACACAATGAGTTATTTTTTCTATATTTTGTGCGTAGTGGAGGAGTTTAAACTCGTCTTTTATCTCCCCCTAATTTAAAATGTTGTTGTATTCTGCCTGGAATCAACTTCACCCAGCATTGATTCTAACCTTCTCCCAGCTGATGAGTGGCAAAAACCACGAAACAGTCTGTCCTGGGATAATTATGGATCACTGCACTAACCCTAGCTAAGTTTATAAGCTGTGTGAACAGCGATACTTTGGCGTAAAGGGAACCTGCTGAAAAGCAGACTGAAGTAAAAAGGTGTGTCATTGTGTACTTAATTGGCATATCTTACCCAGAATCCTTTGCTGCTTTGGAAACAATATAATTCAGAGGTTTTCTGTGGGAAAACAAGCCTCTGGGCCTGTCTAGATTTGTTAATGAACTACACAATGAGTTATTTTTTCTATATTTTGTGCGTAGTGGAGGATTTTAAACTCGCCTTTTATCTCCCCCTAATTTAAAATGTTGTTGTATATATATATATATATATATATATATATATACATATACACACACACACACAATGCTATATATATTGCCTTCTTATCTATATTGCGCCCTCCATACCACACACAAATTACAGATTAAAAATGTAGTAAAATAAATGATTGTCGATAATTGGATTTGTGTTAATAAAAAATGTATTATAGGTTGTCATCCATTTTTTTGACTGAGTTAATAACTTTTGGCTTTTAAAATAAATGAGTTTACACAGAATGCAACTTTCCTGAAGCATAAATATCCAGCATATTAAATTGAAAAACTATAAATTCCCTACATTCATTGCAGAGGCGTAACTAGAAACCACAGGGCCCAGGTGCAAGAATCCAAGCAGCAGGGCTAATAGGTTAAACAGAGCATTTGAATTAAAACTGCAAACAGAAGGAAACTGCTCCCAATGCAGCCCTAGAACATGCATAGCTAGTCCTAAGGTGGCAGACTGCTTTCTCAATAATACATATATTCTGAAAGAAAACTTGCAATTGTCCACAGTCCATACAAATAAAAGTAACTGAGATCATAGAAACACTTTAATTAATAAAGTAAGTCCATGTAATAATTATACTGACTTTTTATATGTACTAATAACCATAGGTATTCAATACTGAATGGAAACAAATGCACTACGATAAATTATTTTAAAAAAAACAACTATTTACTTGAAGACATGTTATTTGAACGCACAGAAAGCTAAAACAATTATCATTTGCTACTGATATCAATAAATAACAAGGGCAGATATAAATCGTGTGAATATGAGCCCTGCTTAATGCACTTACAGCCTTGATGAGTTGACTTTAGCGCAGTCCTTTGTGGTAGCTTCCTGCAACTCCTTCTTGCTCACAATAAGCAGTGACTGCAGGTCATTGCAGTGCTTACAAGTGTTCAGCCCACCTACTCTTGTATTTATCCCACTCTGCTGGCTGCCTTTGCTTCCCCTTCTGAAACCTGCATGTGAGCTGCAGCACTACTCACGGCTGGTATTTCAAGTCTCCCATATCTCTGACATTCTTTCAGCTAGTCTCTCTGCCTATTGCCTAAGCCTTAAGCCCACCCCCTGCCTAAGCTTAAAGTACTACTATGATTATCTACAATAATCTACCGGACTGTTAGACTACGGCTACCGATGTCAGTTGTCACACTGTCTGACAGTGCTGCTCACAGTTACTCACTACACACACGGTCTCACTATCGCCGGCAGTCCGTCCCGGCTCCTCGCTCAGCAAAGCAGGCTTGCCATGCGGGCCTCTTTTCCTCCTCTCTGCCCTCAAGACAATGCTCCTCTCCTCCCACACACACAGTTCTTAGTGTGCGAGTGTCACGTGACAGCTGGCTCTCGCACACTAAGAGCTGTGCAGTTAGGAAAGCTATGGACTGGCCTGTAGGTGGCGCTGAAGGCAATGCAGGCTGAAAGTGGAAAGTGCTTTTGCCTATACTTCTATCTATCGCACTACACAGCATGCAGTATTAGGCAAAAGACCATTCCACTTTCAACCTAAATAATTAAAAACAGCAATTTTAAATGTTTTTAGTCAAAACTGCAGGGGAGCCTGGAGGATTTTTTTTTTATTTAAATCAGCAAAAAAGGTTTAAAAATTAAAAAAAAATTTTTATTTCCCACTCTTTTTTTTTTTTTTTTCATCGGGGTCAGGGTGTTCATCAGGGGTCAGGGGGTTCACGTGCTCAAGTGCTCCTATAGAGGAGCCTCCACTGGTTACGTTATGGTTAGGGTTAGACTTAGGGTTAGGTTTAGGGGTTAATAACTTTAGTATAGTGGCAGCGATGTTGGGGGCGGCAGATTAGGGGTTAATAAGTGTAATGTAGGTGTCGGTGATGTCGGGGGCAGCAGATTAGGGGTTTATGTTAGGGTGTTAGGTGAAAACATAAATTTTCTTTCCCCATAGGAATCAATGGGGCTGCGTTATGGAGCTTTTCGCTCCTTTATTGCAGGTGTTAGGCTTTTTTTTAGCCGGCTCTTCCCATTGATGTCTACGGGGCAATCGTGCACTAGCACGTAAAACCAGCTCAAAGCAGTGCTGGTATTTGAGTGCGGTATGGAGCTCAATTTTGCTCAACGCTCACATATTGCCTGCTAACACCTGGTTTTTGCAAACCTGTAATAGCAGCGCTATAGCGAGGTGAGCGGTGACAATAACTTGCAAGTAAGCATCGAGCCGCTCATAACGCAAAACTCGTAATCTAGCCGATAGTTATTTACAAGTATACTTTCTATATTGGCGCAATGTTGGTCCATGTGCACTTTCTATGGTGTTTTAGCTGGCCACCTCCGGATTTTTCTACTACGCTGTTCAATCTCATAAATCTGTACAGGTTCTGATGTATATGTGTATATTTTTTTTTGTATACATGTGCATCTTTACTTTTTTTCTAGATGAGGCAAGGTGTGTGTGATTTAATTTTCATATCCTGCTGAGTTTTGTAGCTAGTGTGTTGGGCTGGGACTCTGAAGTCAGTGGCTGGGGCGGCAGAGTTTACCAAGCCTTTGGAATCCATGTAAATGTAGGTTTTAGATTTGTATAGTCACCATCACATGCATCTTGCATTATATTTTAATTTAACTGTATGTATAAAGTGCCTATTTGAGAGTTTGCTTAGGTGTGCCAGTTACTGAATAGCAAGGACCTATACTTATTTTATAATTGTTACGAGTAAAATATTTCTAAAATATATATTACATAATGTTATCAGTAGTATTCTACCATAGCCTTGGGTCCAAAAGTGGCCCTGTTAACATCTCTCCCACTCATCATCCTATACTTAAGATGTGTGGTCCAAGAGTGGCCACTAATTTTTAGCCGGGGTGTACTTTATTTCTAATTTTTACTCACTTTGGGGGGTCCTTTGACAAAATATTTAAAATGAAAGAAGAGGTTTATTTTGTAAGTTTGCACCTTCAATTCTTGTTTTTTGTTATTGAGTCATAAAAGGCACTGAATTTTATAGTATTAATGTGCCAGTCCCGGTACACCTTCAGTATATGGTAATGGGCATAGGTTTATGGTTGTGATCTGCATAGATATGATGTTTAGATCTGTAATTTGACATGCCAACGTGTATGTAAATGCTTATGACTTTCTTGTTTTCTTGGATGTGTATTTCGTATTGTGCAAACTAGATGTCTATATGTTTGTAAACCTTAATAAAAATTATAAAAAAAAAAAAAGATTTGTAAGGTTTCAGAATGGAAACTATCAGTACTATTCTGCCTTTTGTTCAACAAGGTCAGTTTATGTCCACAATAGATTTAAAGGATGCTTACCTTCATATTTAAATTTACTCAGATCATTACCAGTTTCTGAGGTATGATTTTCTGGAAAAGCATTATCAGTTTGTTGTCCTTCCTTTTGGTGTAGCTACAGCTCCAAGAATATTTACCAAGGTTCTGAGTGCCCTTTTTTATGTAATCAGGGCTCAGTGTATTGCAATGTTTCCTTACCTGGACGATATCTTGGTACTAGCTCCATCTTTTCCTTTAGAATTTCACACCAACCTACTAGTGTTGTTTCTTCAAAGACATGGTTGGAGGATCAATTTGCCAAAGAGTTCTTTGATTCCTCAGACAAAGGTTACTTTCCTAGGTTTCCAAATAGACTCAGTGTCCATGAGTTTTTCTCTAACAGAGCAGAAATGGATGAAATTGGTGTCAACTTGTCTGAACCATCAGTCTTTTTTATTCCCTTCAGTGGCTCTGTGTATGGAAGTACTAGGTCTCATGATAGCAGCTTCAGATGCAATTAGATTTGCTCGATTTCACATGAGGCCTCTTCAGCTTTCTATGCTGAGTCAATGGTGCAGGAATTATACTCAGCTATTCCAAAAGATATTCTTAGATTCCAGTACAAGTCAGTCTCTGACTTGGTGGTTGAATTATCAGTTTATTATTCAGGGGGCTTATTTTGCTCATCCTACATGGTCTGTGATCACCACAGATGCAAGTCTTTCAGGTTAGGGAGCTGTTTGGGGGCTCTGACAGCATAGGGGTTTGGGATTCTAGGGAGGTGAGGTTACCTATCAATATTCTAGAACTCCATGCAATTTTCAGGACCCTTCAAGCTGGAAAAATGATTCATCTCCATTTCCAGACAGACAATGTCCCAGCAGTAGCTTATGTCAACCAGCAGGGTCAACTCACAGTTTCCTGGCTATGATGGAGGTATTTCAAATTCTCTCTTGGACGGAAGTCAATTATTGTGTAATTTCTGCAATTCACATCCCAGGAGTGATCAATTGAAAGGCAGATTTTCTCAGTCATCAGTCTCTACATCCAGGGGAATGGTCTCTTCATCAGGATATGTTCAATCTGATTGTGGATCTTTGGGGTCTACCAGAAATAGATCTGATGGCCTCTTCCCAGGTGCTTTGTGAGGTCCAGGCATCCTCAGGCACAATGTTTGGAAAACACTTATTTCCTGGTGTATAGATCATGGTTTTTACTGGCATTCTTTTAGAATTCCTAGTATTCTTCAGTTTTTGCAGGATGATTTAGATGAGGGTTTATCTGCCAGTTCCTTGAAAGGGTAGATTTCTGCTCTTTCCGTTTTGTTCCACAGAAAGAATGCTAGTCTACCTGATGTTCATTGTTTTGTTCAGGCTTTGGTCCGATTAAACCTGTTATCAAGCCTATTTCTCCTTCTGTTTAGGGTTTTGCAGACTCCTCCTTTTGAGGCTATGCATAAATTGGTCATTAAACTATTTTCATGGAATATTTGGTTCTTTTGGCCATAAGTTTCTGAATTATCTGCTCTTTCTTGTGAGCCTCCTTATCTGATTTTTTGATCAGGATAAGGCTGTTTCTAGACATCATTTAATTTTTTACCTAAGGTTGTTTCTTCAGAGAACTTTGGTAGAGAGATTATTGTTCCCTCATTGTGTCTTAATTCTAAGATTGATTCTGAAAGATCTTTGCATTCCCTGGATGTTGTTAGAGAATTGATTATTATGCTACTAAGGATTTCAGACAAACCTCTAGTTTGTTTGTTCTTTTTTCTGGGCCTAAGAAAGGTCAATAGGCCTCTGCTGTTTCTTTAGCCTCTTGGTTGAAACTTTTGATTCACAGAGCTTATTTGGAGGCAGGTCATCCTCCACCACAACGGATTATGGCTCATTCTACTAGATCAGTTTCCATTTATTGGGCTATCAAGAATGAGGCTTCAGTTGATCTTATTTGGAAGGCAGTTACTTTTTTTTACATTTTTGCTTCCTCTGAAAGGTAGAGAGGTCCTTCAGGCAGTTGTCCCAGTTTGCTGATTATGCCTCTTTTTAAGTGCATTATAAAAAAATTATTTGGAGTTGTAAAAAAAACATAATTTATGTAAGAACTTACCTGATAAATTCATTTCTTTCATATTAGCAAGAGTCCATGAGCTAGTGACGTATGGGATATACATTCCTACCAGGAGGGGCAAAGTTTCCCAAACCTCAAAATGCCTATAAATACACCCCTCACCACACCCACAAATCAGTTTAACGTATAGCCAAGAAGTGGGGTGATAAGAAAAAAGTGCGAAATCATAAATATAAGGAATTGGAATAATTGTGCTTTATACAAAAAAAAATCATAACCACCACAAAAAAGGGTGGGCCTCATGGACTCTTGCTAATATGAAAGAAATGAATTTATCAGGTAAGTTCTTACATAAATTATGTTTTCTTTCATGTAATTAGCAAGAGTCCATGAGCTAGTGACCTATGGGATAATGACTACCCAAGATATGGATCTTCCACGCAAGAGTCACTAGAGAGGGAGGGATAAAATAAAGACAGCCAATTCCGCTGAAAAAAATCCACACCCAAAATAAAGTTTAAATCTTATAATGAAAAAAACTGAAATTATAAGCAGAAGAATCAAACTGAAACAGCTGCCTGAAGTACTTTTCTACCAAAAACTGCTTCAGAAGAAGAAAATACATCAAAATGGTAGAATTTAGTAAAAGTATGCAAAGAAGACCAAGTGGCTGCTTTGCAAATCTGATCAACTGAAGCTTCATTCCTATAAGCCCAGGAAGTAGAAACTGACCTAGTAGAATGAGCTATAATCCATTGAGGCGGAGTTTTACCCGACTCGACAAAGGCATGATGAAACAAAGATTTTAACCAAGATGCCAAAGAAATGGCAAAAGCCTTCTGACCTTTCCTAGAACCGGAAAAGATAACAAATAGACTAGAAGTCTTTCGGAAATCCTTAGTAGCTTCAACATAATATTTCAAAGCTCTAACTACATCCAAAGAATGCAACGACTTTTCCTTAGAATTCTTAGGATTAGGACACAATGAAGGAACCACAATTTCTCTACTAATGTTGTTAGAATTCACAACCTTAGGTAAAAATTTAAAAGAAGTTCGCAACACCACCTTATCCTGATGAAAAATCAGAAAAGGAGACTCACAAGAAAGAGCAGATAATTCAGAAACTCTTCTAGCAGAAGAGATGGCCAAAAGAAACAAAACTTTCCAAGAAAGTAATTAAAGTCCAGCGAATGCATAGGTTTAAACGAAGGAGCTTGAAGAGCCCCCAGAACCAAATTCAAACTCCAAGGAGGAGAGATTGACTTAATAACAGGTTTTATACGAGCCAAAGCTTGTACAAAACAATGAATATCAGGAAGACTAGCGATCTTTCTGTGAAAAAGAACAGAAAGAGCAGAGATTTGACCTTTCAAGGAACTTGCAGACAAACCTTATCCAAACCAACCTGAAGAAACTGTAAAATTCTAGGAATTCTAAAAGAATGCTAAGAAAAATGATGAGAAAAACACCAAGAAATGTAAATCTTCTAGACTCGATAATATATCTTCCTAGATACAGTTTTACAAGCCTGTAACATAGTATGAATCACAGAGTCAGAGAAACCTCTATGACTGAGAATCAAGCGTTCAATCTCCATACCTTCAAATTTAAGGATTTGAGAACCTGATGGAAAAAAGGACCTTGCGATAGAAGGTCTGGTCTTAACGGAAGAGTCCACGGTTGGCAAGTGGCCATCCGGACAAGATCCGCATACCAAAACCTGTGAGGCCATGCTGGAGCCACCAGCAGAATAAACGAACGTTCCTTTAGAATCTTGGAAAAAGAACTATAGTCGGAAAGATATAAGCAGGATGATACTTCCAAGGAAGTGACAATGCATCCACTGCTTCCGCCTGAGGATCCCTGGATCTGGACAGATACCTGGGAAGCTTCTTGTTTAGATGAGAAGCCATCAGATCTATTTCTGGAAGTCCCCATATTTGAACAATCTGAAGAAATAGCTCTGGGTGAAGAAACCATTCGCCCGGATGTAGCGTTTGGCGACTGAGATAATCCGCTTCCCAATTGTCTAAACCTGGGATATGAACCGCAGAAATTAGACAGGAGCTGGATTCCGCCCATACAAGTATTCGAGAGACTTCTTTCATAGCCAGAGGACTGTGAGTTCCTCCTTGATGATTGACATATGCCACGGGTGTGACATCGTCCGTCTAGAAACAAATGAACGACTCTCTCTTTAGAAGAGGCCACGACTGAAGAGCTCTGAAAATTGCACGGAGTTCCAAAAATGTTGATTGGTAATCTCACCTCCTGAGATTCCCAAACCCCTTGTGCTGTCAGAAACCCCCATACAGCTCCCCAACCTGTCAGACTTGCATCTGTTGAGATCACAGTCTAGGTTGGAAGAACAAAAGAAGCCCCCTGAACTAAACGATGGTGGTCTGTCCACCACGTCAGAGAGTGTCGAACAATCGGTTTTAAAGATATTAATTGAGATATCTTTGTATAATCCCTGCACCACTGGTTCAGCATACAGAGCTGAAGAGGTCGCATGTGAAAACGAGCAAAGGGGATCGCGTCCAATGCAGCAGTCATAAGACCTAGAATTTCCATGCATAAGGCTACCGAAGGGAAAGATTGAGACTGAAGGTTTCGATAAGCTGAAACCAATTTCAGACGCCTCTTGTCCGTCATAGACAGAATCAAGAACACTGAATCTATCAGAAAACCTAAAAAGGTTACCCTTGTCTGAGGAATCAAACGAACTGATTGGTAAATTGATCCTCCAACCATGTTCTTGAAGAAACAACACTTATAAAAGACTGGAAAGGTTCTTTCTAGTGAAAATGAGCAAAGGGAATTGAATCCAATGCTGTGGCCATAAGACCTAAAACTTCTATGCATATATAGCAACTGAAGGAAATAATAGAGACTAAAGGTACCAATAGACGGAACCCATAACATTATCCCTTGTCTGATAGAGACAAGGACAGTGACACAAACTATCTGGAAACCTAAAAAGGTGACCCTTGTGTGAGGAATCAAGAGCTTTTGAAAAGAAGATCCTCTAACTATGTCCTGAAGAGTAAGTGAATCATATGAGATTCTGCATCCTCAGAAAATAATCTGAATGAAAACAGAAATATGCATTTATTGTATCTAATGAAAACAAATAATGCTATCAACGACCATAAAAAGGCAAAATAGTTTGAATAAAACTCCAAAACCCGGTTTCCTCAAAAGGAACTGGAAGAAATACCCTAGAAGATTCCAGGTCTGAGCAGCGCTTGAACCCCATGGGTGCCCAGCCATGCTTCAACAGTACCCAAAATATATAAGACAGAAACACAGTTAAAGAAAGTGTTAGCCTTACTGGAATAAAATCAAAGAAATTTAAAAGAAGCCTTAACCTGCCCCTTACCAGCCAAGCTGGAATACGGCACGTACATCGCAAAATTAGGGAGCTGATTTCGAACTCCAAATATAGACATGTTACTTGGGAAAGAACTCAGGAATTCGTTCCTTAATAAGAACAACCAAACCAGTATAAGCTTAAAGTTTTAGTCTTAGAACTCAACCTTGAGGCCCAGAGTAACAGTTAAGAATTGAATCCAATTATAAAACAAATAATTGATTATCTTAGAACAAAAGAAATATGTTTTTTTTTTATTATTTTTTTTTAAAAATCACAAAATTCTTCTAGCTAAAAAAGCTAAAGACATAGATTAACCCTCATTTACGAAAATATTCAATAAAATGAAGACACAAATGAAATTATTAGCATGATAGTCCAGATTAAAGGACCAGCCAATACAGTGGACTTGCATAATCAATAAATGCAAAACAACAAGACAAATGCAACAGCACCTAGTCTAGTAAATGTTGTCCCTTTAACAATGCTAAAATAAATCATAATCTGATACTTGATCTTAAAGTAAACAGAGAAAATGAAGCAATTGCAATATCCAAATAAATCACAGGACCAAGAAAGTACCTGAAACTAAATAATTTTCCATAAATAAGATACAACTATCTAAAGGAAAATAAATACTATTTTGCTATAGAAACAATAGCATAATAAGAAGAATTAGAGATAGCCCCAATAAATTGGAGAATCCTCCAAATTGAGTTTAACTGCTGGCAAAGAATATAGTTTAAAACCTTTGAAGAAGGAATAAAAGAAAATTCTCAGCCTATTCCATTCCCTAGTATAGGGAATTGGAAAGAAAACCTCTGAAAACACAGAAGAAATAAATAGGCAGAAATAATGTCAGCTAGTCTTAAAGAACTAGTTACCTTAATATCCAAAATAATCAACACCTTTTCAACATAGAACAAATGTACTTTAATAATAGAAAAATAATAAAAAAGTAGATTTGTTAGTGTCAATATCTGATGAAGAAAATTTCTGAAAGAGAAAAAAACATCATCAGAGAAGGATAAATCAGTATGTTGTTGGTCATTTGAAACTTCAATAATTAAAAAAGAAGTGAAAAAGACCTAAAAATTTTATTAGAAGGCACGAAGTCAGACAAAGCCTTTAACATAGAATCAGAAAAATATTTCTTATGTCTTCTAAATATTTTTTGTAAGAAAAGAAAATATATAAAGCATAAATACTAATGGAATCCGCATGTAAAAGTATAACATAATAACTTATTACAAACCATAGCTAAAGATAAACATTTATAACATTTAAAATAAATGAACTTAGCTTTGGTAGAACTGAAACTCAGTTAAGCGTTTTTCCAGAAGTGGCTTCTGATTCAGAGTCCATCTGAGACATCTTGCAATATGTAATAGAAAAAACAACATATAAAGCAAAATTGATCAAATTCCTTAAATGACAGTTTCAGGAATGGGAAAAAAATGCCAATGAACAAGCTTCTAGCAACCAGAAGCAATAAATAATGAGACTTAAATATTGTGGAGACAACAATGACGCTCAAATTTTTTAGCGCCAAAAAAGCCGCCCACATTATTTGGCGCCACATCCGGTAACGCCGACATTTTTTGGCACAAAAACGTCAAAAAAATGACGCAACTTCCGGCGACACGTATGACGCCGGAAATGACAAGAAAATTTTTGTGCCAAGAATGACGCAATAAAATGAAGCATTTTCAGCCCCCGCGAGCCTAACAGCCCACAGGAAAAAAAGTCAAATTTTAAGGTAAGAAAAAAATTGAATTATTCATATGCATTATCCCAAATATGAAACTGACTGTCTGAAAATAAGGAACGTTGAACATCCTGAATCAAGGCAAATAAATGTTTAAACACATATATTTAGAACTTTATATAAAAGTGCCCAACCATAGCTTAGAGTGTCACAGAAAATAAGACTTACTTACCCCAGGACACTCATCTACATGTAGTAGAAAGCCAAACCAGTACTGAAACGAGAATCAGTAGAGGTAATGGTATATATAAGAGTATATCGTCGATCTGAAAAGGGAGGTAAGAGATGAATCTCTACGACCGATAACAGAGAACCTATGAAATAGACCCCGTAGAAGGAGATCATTGAATTCAAACAGGCAATAACTCTCTTCACATCCCTCTGACATTCACTGCACGCTGAGAGGAAAACCGGGCTCCAACCTGCTGCGGAGCGCATATCAACGTAGAATCTAGCACAAACTTACTTCACCACCTCCACAGGAGGCAAAGTTTGTAAAACTGATTTGTGGGTGTGGTGAGGGGTGTATTTATAGGCATTTTGAGGTTTAAGAAACTTTGCCCCTCCTGGTAGGAATGTATATCCCATACATCACTAGCTCATGGACTCTTGCTAATTACATGAAAGAAAATGTGTGTTTTTTTTTTAAATCCCTCCCTTTATGTTATTACTACTCGTGGACTGCCACAGCTAGCATATTAGTTCCCATGAGTAATGGGTCGTGGACTCTCACCATCTGTATGAAACAAAACATAATATATCCTTACCTGATAAATTAATTTCTTTCATGGTGGTGATAGTCTACAAGTCCACCCTTTATTTTTTTCTTAGGGTTAATTTCTTTCAGCACATCTTTTTTCCCTGCTCCTTTTATGGCTCTTATTCCTTTTTCTAACTTCACTTGCTTGGCTTTACGTTAGACTAAGGTCTGTGTGAGGGGGTTTTATAGAGCTCTTGGGGTTTGGGAAACTTTGCCTCCTCTTAGTGGTAGAAAAGAGTAATTTTCTTGAGTAACGGATTGTGGACTCTTACCACCATGAAATCAACTAATTTATCAGGTAAGCAAAAATGATGTAGTTTTTTTTTTTTTAGATTTTTTTTTTTAATATATACCATATTTTATAATACATAACATTATTTACTTTATTTGAGCAATCAACCTTGATCAGACAACTCATTGATAATATGCTTCAATACTTTTCTTTGCAAATTTGTGATTATCAGGCCCTTTGGGAACAGAAGATGAGAGTGGCTCGTGCAACAAACAAACCTGCTTGGCCTTTCCCTAGGGCTCCAAGCCCCAGCACAGGAAAGTGAATCACTTACTCTGGCTTGCTAAAAAGATATATAAATATTATTAAAAAAAAATATAAGGATTAAAAGGTATCTAGTATATGACAAGGTGTTTGACTAGAAAGGGCTATAATTCTATATATACAGTATGTCTAAACATGTGTATGGGTGTATATAGATAAATAGATAGATAGTTATATATATATACATGTGTATTTATGTTTTTATATATGCACAGTATATACACATATACGAAGTCCTGAAGTTAGTGCACATCGGGTTTTGCTTGTGCACTAACTTTTCCCATTCAACTTGTAATACGAGTGCTAACCCGCCTGCGTTAAAAGTTTACTTTAAGCGCAGTTCGTGTGAGAACGAAAAAAATCTGATAGCGCACCACTTGTAATCTGGCCCTCAATCTGAATGTCTAATACACTAATAGGTTAAAGCAGATCTTTGTACACAAGCACGATTTGAAACTTTGTAGAATAGTAACTCTGAAACGTATTTGGCATTATGACATAAATGTATTTAAACTACTGTAATAAAAAAAACATTATGATTCTTTGCCTATACTGAATAGATGTCATCATTTGTTTAAATCTGGTTCAAATAGCTTTAACTAAAAAATAACATGAGCTCAATATATGTAAAAAGGATTTTTTTAGGGGAATAGGGATGTGTGCATTGTTTGTATTTTATATGACTATATAGAATGGGTGATACTGATCGCCATCAGCTGGAACATCCTGCCTGAATATGAACAGCAGATTTGTCAGCGTGTGACAGTCTGACAGCCCAGCTCCCAGCTGCTTGTCCACTGTTGTTAAATCAGTACCTTGTCTAAGTATTCAGCAAAGAGGCAATCTGGTTCCTCCATTTGTACAGGCAGGATGCCAGTTCAAAAAACAAGTATTGGCTTAAGGCAGGAGTGCCATAATGCATTGAATAGAAGCAACTTAAACCTTTGTGTGCCCTTTAGGCAACAAATAGCGGGACTTGCAAGTTCAAATTTTATTCTCAGCTTTTCAGACAACAAAGAAATCTACTCCGAGTCAATAAAATAGAAGCAGAAAATGTTCAATTACATGTGTACCCATTCAAGCTTGCAAAATATATACCCTGATAAATCCTGAGACTGGAACTCTCATGAGCAATCTTCCTTCCTTGAAATTATTGCGGTTGTTGATGTTTTTTTTTTTTATTTTAGGCCAAAACCAGGATAACTTACAATTAAATGTGACAAATATGCTATTGGGTAATTTGTTGGAAATTGAGTTTGATGGTTCAACTATAACTATGCTATTTAGTAAGTATTGGATTCCAGATAAATAGTTATTTAAGGCACAATTTATTTCACTTCTGATTGTTGATTGGATATGCTCATGAATATTATGATTAGTGCACAACACAAAAGTCAGATTTCTTATCTAAAAGGGCATGTTTATAACAACTTGGGCACAAAGCTAGATAAAGATTGCATTGCTTATTCATATTAAACATATAAATATTTTAGAATGTTACAGATACCTCCATAAAATGCTGTCATAAACAAGGTGAATAAGAAATTATTCTGAATGAGAAATAATATGAAATAAGAATTAAAAAATAGCTGTGATTTGCAAGCTTCACAATGCAAATAAAAAATTTTAGATGCAAACAATGGGTGCACTAAATTTATCTCGTGCAGCGTTAATTTGCGTGCGTAATACAAGTTAAAATGTGCATAAGGTTCGTGCAACTGAAGACCTCGCGTAAATTAAAATAAACAGTTACACTCATATATACACTGATAAAAATTAGTCATAGGTATATGATATATGGACATGTATTTGATTGCAAAGGGCTATAATGTATAATATATATATATATATATATATATATATATATATATATATATATATATATATATATATATATATAATAATTCTATAATAATATTTAATCATGTGTCTTACAGTGTATTTACTGTATATATATATATATATATATATACAGATTACGAGTGGTGAGTTAGTCACACATGAGTGAAAAGGGGTTTATGATAAACCAAAAAAAGAAAAGGAAATTTAATAATGGCACTATTATAGGTATGCCCCACTCAATTAGATGTATGTGATCTATAGGGGGGTAGTTATCAAGCCGTCAACTTTTCTGACTTCGCCGGCCCAATACGCCCGCCTAAGCTCGCCTACCTTCGCCGGCGCGGACCTGAAAAAATACGCCTAAGTTATCAAAAAAAGCTGTCAAAAAGCCGCAGGGCGATGAGCAGCGGACTGTGAGAGTTATCACTCATCCGATCTCGCTGCTCTTCGGTTGTTTGACAGCTTTCTTGCTAGCCTGTCACTAAGCACTCACACTAAACTACACTGCTCTAACCCCTATACCGGCGCCCCCGGAGCCCCCCGCAACTAAATAAAGTTACTAACCCCTAAACCGCCGCTCCTAGACCCTGCCGCAAGTCTTATAAATGTATTAACCCCTAAACCGCCGCTCCTAGACCCCGCCGCAAGTCTTATAAATGTATTAACCCCTAAACCGCAGCTCCTAGACCCCGCTGCAAGTCTTATAAATGTATTAACCCCTAAACCGCCTGCCACCTACATTATACCTAGTAACCCCTATCCTGCCCCCCCTATACCGCCGCCCTCTGTAATAAAGTTATTAACCCCTATCCTGCTGATACCGCACCTCGCCGCAAATAAAAAAATTGTTTAACCCCTAAACCGCCGCTCCCTGAACCCGCCGCAACCTATATTAAATTTATTAAACCCTATCCTGCCCCCCCTACACCATCGGCACCTATAATAAATTTATTAACCCCTATCCTGCCCCCCACTACACCGCCGCCACTGTAATAAAATTATTAACCCCTAAACCTAAGTCTAACACCCCCCTAACTTAAATATTAATTAAATACATCTAAATCATATTTATATTATTAACTAAGTTAATCCTATTTAAAACTAAATACTTACCTATAAAATAAACCCTAATATAGCTACAATATAAATAATAATTATATTGTAGCTATTTTAGGATTTATTTTTATTTTACAGGTACCTTTCAATTTATTTTAACTAGGTACAATAGCTATTAAATAGTTATTAACTATTTAATAGCTTACCTAGCTAAAATAAAGAGAAATTTACCTGTAAAATAAAAACTAACCTAAGTTACAATTACACCTAACACTACACTATACTTTAATAAATTATTCCTATTTAAAACTAAATACTTACCGGGCGAGATCATCGTCGAAGCCGGGTCTTGAATCTTCATCCCGCCGACGCGGAACATCCTCCTTTCCCGACGAACTACCGACGAATGAAGGCTCCTTTAAGGGACGTCATCCAAGATGTCGTCCCTTCAATTCCAATTGGCTGATAGGATTCTATCAGCCAATCGGAATTAAGGTAGGAAAAATCTGATCAGATCCAATCAGCCAATCAGATTGAGCTCGCATTCTATTGGCTGTTCCCGGCGGGATGAAGATTCAAGACCCGGCTTCGACGATGACCTCGCCCGGATAGAAGACTTCTTCAGCGCCTCTTGGAAGATGACCTCGCCCGGATGGAAGATTTCTTCAGCACCGCTTGGAGGATCACTTCATCGGATGGAAGATTTCTTCAGCGCCCCTTGGAGGATAACTTCTGCCGGTCCGGATGTCCTCTTCAGTTCCATCGGTGGCTCGGCTGAGTGAAGACAACTAAAGGTAGGATGATCTTCAGGGGATTAGTGTTAGGTTATTTTAAGGGGGGTTTGGGTTAGATTAGGGGTATGTGGGTGGTGGGTTTTAATGTTGGGGGGGTTGTATTTTTCTTTTACAGGCAAAAGAGCTGAACTTTGGGGCATGCCCCCACAAAAGGCCCTTTTAAGGGCTGGTAAGGTAAAAGAGCTTTGAACTTTTTTAATGTAGAATAGGGTAGGGCATTTTTTTATTTTGGGGGGGTTTGTTATTTTATTAGGGGGCTTAGATTAGGTGTAAGTAGCTTAAAATTGTTGTAATATGTTTTTAAATGTTTGTAACTTTTTTTTTTTTTGTAACTTAGCTTTTTTTATTTTTTGCACTTTAGTTAGTTTATGTAATTGTATTTAATTGTAGTTATTTGTAGGTAGTTTAATTAATTAATTTAATGATAGTGTAGTGTTAGGTTTAATTGTAACTTAGGTTAGGATTTATTTTACAGGTAATTTTGTATTTCTTTTAGCTAGGTAGTTATTAAATAGTTAATAACTATTTAATAACTATTCTAACTAGCTAAAATAAATACAAAGTTACCTGTAAAATAAATATAAATCCTAAGATAGCTACAATGTAATTACTAATTATATTGTAGCTATATTAGGGTTTATTTTACAGGTAAGTATTTAGTTTTAAATAGGAATAATTTATTAAAGTATAGTGTAGTGTTAGGTGTAATTGTAACTTAGGTTAGTTTTTATTTTACAGGTAAATTTCTCTTTATTTTAGCTAGGTAAGCTATTAAATAGTTAATAACTATTTAATAGATATTGTACCTAGTTAAAATAAATTGAAAGGTGCCTGTAAAATAAAAATAAATCCTAAGATAGCTACAATATAATTATTATTTATATTGTAGCTATATTAGGGTTTATTTTATAGGTAAGTATTTAGTATTAAATAGGATTAACTTAGTTAATAATATAAATATGATTTAGATTTATTTAATTAATATTTAAGTTAGGGGGGTGTTAGGGTTAGTGTTAGACTTAGGTTTAGGGGTTAATAATTTTATTACAGTGGCGGCGGTGTAGTGGGGGGCAGGATAGGGGTTAATAGGTATAATGTAGGTGGCGGTGGGCTCCGGGAGCGGCGGTTTAGGGGTTAAGACATTTATTATAGTTGCGGTGGGCTCCGGGAGCGGCGGTTTAGGGGTTAATATGTATAGAGTAGCTTGCGGTGGGCTCCAGGAGCGGCGGTTTAGGGGGTAATAACTTTATTTAGTTGCGGCGGTGTAGGGGGGGACAGATTAGTGGTGTTTAGACTCGGGGTACGTGTTAGGGTGTTAGGTGTAGACAGCTCCCATAGAAATCAATGGGATGTCTGTCAGCAGCGAACTTGTACTTTCGCTATGGTCAGACTCCCATTGATTCCTATGGGATCCGCCGCCTCCAGGCTGGCGGTTTTAAAACCAGGTACACTGGGCCGTAAAAGTGTCAGATTGTGCCGCACTTGTGTGCGGAACATCTGGAGTGACGTAAGAATCGATCTGTGTCGGACGGAGTCCGGCGGATCGAAGTTTACGTCACAAAATTCTACTTTTGCCGGTCTGAAGCCTTTGATAACTAAGGCGAATTAGCCTCGCCACAAATACGCTGCGGAATTCCAGCGTATTTGAGGTTGATGGCTTGATAACTAGGCCCCTGTGTGTGTAGACCAACTATGGTCCCACACTTATATTACTTAATGTTAGTGGGTTGGTGTTTGTGCATAAAATTGGTATAAACTACAAAATTGTGGAACTAGAAGTGTTCCACGGAACAGTATGCACATGTAGCACTCTAATACCCAGACTCACAAGGTGGTGCTTGGTGGGATAAGTTAAAATATAACCTTTATTCTTTACATTAAAATGGGTTTAACAACATACAACATACAGTAATAAACACATTCAATTGTTAAAATTGGCATTGAGAGATAGAACCTAATAATGAGTCAAAATGTGCTATGTATTTTATACTCGCCTTTATTGTAAGGTAGCACAGTACAGGTATACCACACTCATACAGCGGGTTAGAGACCGGAGCCCCGCTGTAAAGTGAAAACCACCTTAAAGTGAAACAAGGCAGTTTTAGCTTTCTTTTCACTTGCCAGTGTGTTTAAAAACTTGAAAACCTGTTTAAACTAACATATATTAGGGGTGCAATAGTGCTAGGTTTAGTTTAACACTAGCACAGCACAGAATTCAATTAGTATTCAATAAATACTGTACCTGTAAAATAGTGACAATTACTGTAGTAAAATTTGCCAGACTATAGCACTGAGACACAGATTGCACTGTAATGCTGTAAACAGAGTGAACTAATCATAACAAAATGGTGCCAATCACTTTTCTCGCAATCTCACGATGATTACAACACTGTTTCAAAATCACTGGAGGATGAACCTTAGCTCCACAAAGCGCTGTATTAGCGAAACGCTGTTAAGTGAAGCGCTGTAAAGTGAGGTATACCTGTATATGTGAATGTCCAGGTCACATACCATATAACTATTTTCCCAGCAAAAAAGGTATCAAATAGTGGGGAATATGTAATAATTATGTGCCCTCTGAGGTAACAGAGTAATAATTCATATAACCTTGTGTCAAACTGCCACCTGTCAAAGGTGGTTTATTCTACCTGTTTGGCAAATAAAATATTCTTGGGTGCTTTACTGTAGTGTTTCCACAGTGTACGTTATATAGAGATAGTGATTACAACTTATTGGTAGACTATCCAGCTGTATAGAATAATCACAGTTAGTTAAAATTAGGTTATATATTGTACCCAACTGTATTGTATAGTGATACTATTTCATGGATAACCGCTGAGTAGTTCGTTAGCCAAATAAAGAATTTTTAAATAATGCAATTGTACTATACACACTATTGCCTTCTGTCAGGTTACAAGGATATTCTAGTTAGGTTGAATAGTACAAAGTGGTAACAAATCAACACGTGTTATCCTGTTTGAAAATAATTCTTTTGGCTATATCTTGTTGCACAATGCCACTATGTCTTAAAGCTATACAAATATAGCTGTGTGAGGTGAATGATATTCACCTCACTTATACTCATCACAATGTATATGTCTGGTCTGTATGTAAACTTAAATTACTGTTATGACACATAAGTGCCGTGACTTTACCAGTTAGTAAGAATCAGTACCCCCACTTAGGTTTCCATAGTAATTCTGAGCACTAGGGCTTCAGCGTATACTGATTTATATTGGATGTTACTATTATTAACTGATACAGTACCCCATAACATATGTGAACTAGCTAAGATTTCTAAATCTCATTGGCTGGGATTATTTAGTATCATATATTTAGTATTATATATATAGAATTACGCCAGCACGGCTTTATAATTAGCCTGTAGCGTAATAATAAATGTTACTGAGTTATGTTATATTAGAAAAAATCAGAAAGCTTATCCGTGTATAATCTTAGATTGCGACTGTGACAGATAAGTACCGTCACTCTACCAGTAGTATGCCACCGTACCTCCACTTAGATTTAAATAGTTGGGCTAAGTGATAGGGCTTCAGCATGTGTTCACAAATATCAAACGCTGCTATTCAGCCCACTATCACTATTAACTCATACGGAACCCCTTAATATGCGGTAACTGGCGTTACATGAATTTATGCTGGTACGGCTAAATAATAACAGGGTAAGGTAAGGTTCTAACTCAACATGTGCATTTAAAAAGCGTCCTATACACCGCTCTGACGCGTTTTGTCCATCACAGACTTTTTCCAAGCACCACATTGTGGATATTAGAGTGCTACATGTGAATACTGTTCCGTGGAACTAGAAGTGTTCTAGTTCCACGATTTTGTAGTTTATGATAAACCGTTTATCGCAGCCAGTAGCGGACCTACTCAACAGAGGGCCCTGGTGCAACATTATTTTTGGACCCCTTAAACCTAACTCAGTAGTTATCATTAGTGATAATATACATGCTGCTGTGTATAATGATTTTAAAGATAGATAGATAGATAGATAGATAGATAGATAGATAGATAGATAGATAGATAGATAGATAGACTGGCAAACTGCACTAATAAAAGGCTTCCCTTGATTAGAAATGTACACACTCGGCACACATCTATTGCATAGACTGGCTGCTATCGGCCCTCCCAAGCACTTGGGCCCTGGTACAACTGCACTTGCTGCACAAATGGAAGTTCTGTCCCTGGTCGCAGCTGTTAGCGAGAGTTAGGTTTAATGCTCGTATTACAAGCTAAAAGTAAACGTGAATATGTGAGTGCAATAGCGATTTACGAGGTGCAAAGCCAGACATAAGCTTCTGGCAGCATTCCTGAGGAATGGCCTCCAGTTCAGTAATATTCTTGGGTTTGTGTCCTGCCACCGCCTTCTTCAAATCCCACCAGATATTTTCTATGGGGTTCAAGTCAGGTGACTGTGATGGTTACTGTAGAATCTTCCAGGACTTCTTCTGCAACCAAGCCTTGGTGGAATTTGAGGTATGCATGGGATCATTGTCCTGTTGGAAGGTCAAATGATGCCCAAGCTTCAGCTTCCTCACAGATGGTATTGACATTTTCTTATAGGATTTCATGATTCTTCAATTAATCCATCTTGCCTTCCACACGCTGCAGATTTCCAGTGCCAGAGGATGCAAAGCAGCACCAGAGCATCAACGAGCCACCACCATGCTTAACTGTAGGCAGAGTGTTGTTTTCAGAGTATGCTTCATTCTTCTTACTCCAGACATAACACTGATCCATCCCAAAACTTCTGTAGCTTATTTATATGATGTTGAGCATATTGGGGCCGACTTTTCTTGTGCTTTTGGGTCAGTAGTGGTGTACATCTTGGAGTTGTAATATGGAAACCTTCTGCGTTTAGTACGCAACTTACTGTGCAAACTGAATCCTCAGTGCCTGTTGCCACCAAGTCTTGCTAGAGGTCTTTTCTCGTCACTTGACGGTTTTTCTCAACCTACCTTCTCAGAAATCTGGTTGCGGCCATTGATAGCTTCCTTTTTCTGTCCTGTCCATGTAGTGTAAGCACTGTTCATTTAACTTTGAACTTTGAACTGTGCTTCCAAAAAGTGTCTCTAGGAACATTCAGAGCCTGCGCTATCTTTTTTTTTTTTTTCCTTTTTTTGTGAAGAGCGATGATCTCTTCTCTTAACTTTTTGGGCCATTCTCCATATTTTTAACATGCAGTCAAATGTGACACTCAACAAACCCCTAGCCATTTCAGGTATTTCATGTGTTCTAGCTCAAGCACACCTGGGCCCACTAATGAAGCCCTTTTTTGCATATTTGTGCTGTTGTGAGGGATTCTTTTTAGGGGGTTGAATAATTTTGAAAAATTTTGAACAATAATGAGACTGCAGAATTCATTAAAGGTTGCATTTTCAGTTGAATTTGGGGAAACCACTTGAAGCATTCGTTGTGTTGAGCTATTTCAATTGCTTTTGTTTGATTTGTTCATTGAAAACAGCTGAAAGTTTGTAAATTGAATAATTTTGATTACAACTGTATACTAAATAGTAAACCTCCCCATTATAACTATAGGAGCTATGTCACTAAAATGATAAACAATGTTTAAATGATGTGTCACAGAGATGCGCTAAACGCCGGCTGATTATAGATTGGCTGATTAAAAATCAGCCAATAAAGATTGGCTGATTAAAAATTAGCCAATAGGGATGAAGCGGTACCCCTATATAAAGTGGTTCCGCACATCCTGAAATTCAGTGAGCAGCGGGTACCGCATGAAGAGCAGGGCTCTAGGAAGAGAGCTGAAGACTAGAAGAAAGAAGACGCAAGTCCACCTCCATAAAGATGGTCCACCAGCACCTGGACCCTGGATGAAGAGGGCCTGGGCATGGAGGAAGAGGAGCTGGATTTTCTTATGGTGAGTAAAAACGTTGGGTTTAGTTACGGCTATTTGGGGTGTGTTCTTTTATTTTAAAGAATAGGCTTTTTTATTTTTTATTTTATTTTTTTGTATAGGTTTTAAGTTAGACTTTATTATTTTGGTAGCAGGGGGTTTCTTGTTTTGTAGAAGGGGGTCTTGTAATTTTTTTATTTGTAAAAGAGTTGTATTGACTTTAGGACAATGCCCTACAAAAGGCACGTTTATGGGCTATAGTAATTAAATTTTAGTGTTAGGGGTTTTTTTGGGGTGTTTTTTTATGGGGCATGTAGATTAGTGTTGGTGTTTTGTTTTGATTTTGGGATACTGTCTTTTTTATTTTATGTAACTTAGACTTTTTTGTAACATAGATTTTTTTTATTTTTTAAGTAATTTAGGGGGTTTAGTTTAGAGGGGGGTTAGGTGTTAGGAAGAGTAGTGTTAGTTTGTGTTGGGCGTTGTTGCGGTTTAGGGTTTAATAGTGCAGCTTACTTGTAGTGGGCTAGTGGTGGTTTAGTGTTTAATAGTGTATGGTACTTGCGGTGGGCTAGTGGCGGTATAGGTGTTAATAGTTTAGATGGGTCCTTGCGGTGGGCTGGCGGCAGTATAGGTGTTAATAGTTTAGATGGGTACTTGTGGTGGGCTAATGGCAGTGTAGGGGTTAATAGTTTAGATGTGTACTTGCGGTGGGCTAGTGGCAGTATAAGAGTTATTAATTTAGATGGGTACTTGCAGTGGGCTAGTGGCAGTACAGGGGTTAATTGTTTAGATGGGTACTTGCGGTGGGCTAGTGGTGGTACAGGGGTTAATAGTTTAGATGGGAACTTGCGATGGGCTAGTGGCAGTATAGGGGTTAATATAGTTTAGATGGGTACTTTAGATGGGTACTTGCGGTGGGCTAGTGGCAGTATAAGAGTTATTAATTTAGATGGGTACTTGCAGTGGGCTAGTGGCGGTACAGCGGTTAATAGTTTAGATGGGAACTTGCGGTGGGCTAGTGGCAGTATAGGGGGTTAATAGTTTAGATGGGTACTTTAGATGGGTACTTGCGGTGGGCTAGTGGTGGTACAGGGGTTAATAGTTTAGACAGGTACTGAGCTAGTGGTGGTACAGGGGTTAATAGTTTAGATGGGAACTTGCGGTGGGCTAGTGGCGGTATAGGGGTTAATAGTTTAGATGGGTACTTGCGGTGGGCTAGTGGAAGTACCCGGGTTAATAGTTTAGATGGGTACTTGTGGTGGCTAGAGTTAAGGGTTTTTGCGCTAGTCGGGTTGCGTTGGTATTACAAGTTTAAAAAAAAACGTATTTTGCACTAGCGTCAAACTGAATAGCGAGACAAAACTAACTACATTTTCCGCATGCACATGCATGTATTCCCCCCATAGAAATTAATGGAGAAAAAAAGTGGGGGGAAAAACTAACAATATTTAAACAAATTTTTATTAGACAGTGTTAATATGAGTGTAACTGTACTTTTGAAAAGTTTTTTTTTATTGTTTTGTGCAACTTTTTTGTTTCAGAAAACAGTTAACCATAGCTCTGAGATCGCGGAAAGGATTTAAGCATAAATTTCTCTCTACTTGTAATATCAGCGCAATAAAAATGTCTCGCAAAAACACGATTATACTAATGCAAAACCGTTTGCTCATCACTTGTAATCTAGCCCTTGATGTATTATGACAGGGCAAAAATTCCACTTAATAAGGAAAGGGTAGAGAATTCTGCCCATGAGTTTCCTTCTAATGCAGATCACCTTGCGTAAGGGTGGTGTACAGCAGGGTATTTCAACTCCAGTAATCAAAGCCAGATTTTCATGCTATCTTAACAAGTGCACAGGGGAAATAATCAGCTGATAAGAGAGAGCAGGTTAATAACCATGGTTGATTATTTCACCTGTGCTCTAGTTATGATATCAAGAAAATCTGGCCTGTTAGGAGTCCTAGGGACTGGAGTTGAAAAAACACTGATGTACAGGACAGATGGACTTGTGAGATAAAGGGACTGCAAGGGGACTGATGACAGAAGGATAAAGAGGATGCATTTAGTATATAGACACCTGTTTTCACATGTGCAAGCTACAAGTAATTTTAAACTTACCTTTTAGGTTTTAGTCATTAAGCAAGAAATATCAGCGGTCAACAAAAATAACTACATCATTCAAAAGTCCAATGGCAGATTCATGACCAACTGAACAGGCCAACTAGATGTTATCCAGAGATAAAGCACTAGATTCATAGATCCTAGTAAGGTTGCAGTGGCACTTTGTTGTGAAGTTGATCATTGTAAATCATGTTCGAAATTCATTGAGTTTTGTTTAACTTCTTACCAATTTTATTGATAGTGTGGATTCCCGCCTAATACATGAAATCGCATACCAGGAGAGAGCTGTGTCTTGTATTCCAAAAAGAATGTAGAATTTAAAAGCATAAAGGATGGTCAACTGTTCCAAAAGCCGCAGATAGATCCAGAAGTAAAGAGCAGTGGTCCCTTGCTTTAGCTGATAGCAGATCATTTGTTACTTTAAGGAGAGCAGCTTAGTTTCTGTTGAGTGTTTAGGGTGGAAACAAGAATGGAGGAAATCAAGTAAAGGGTTAGTTGTGAGAAATTGAATTAGGTGATAAATGAATAGGTCATGAATAGAAGTGAGCTTCTTGCATATAGAGCATGCATTTCAAAGATTAAAATGGGTCTTGCAGTCTAAAGCAATCAAATGGCAAGAAAGATGGCCATTCAGCAATATTAGTCTAACTGGCAGAGAAAGAAAGTAGATATTGTAGTCTATTTAATCTCAATCAAAACAAAATGGCGCGTAATTAATACTACAATATCCGTTTCCATTTAAATTTAAACATTATTTACATAATATTTTTTCAAGAAATATAACACACTTTAAAGCTACCAAAATGTATTCAGTCTAAATTTGCTTATACACTAAAAACTACTTGACAATATACTATGCCCTTGGGGAAAAGGGCATAGGACTGTGCTTGAATTTGTGAGATACAAATACCTGCCTTCCACTGCCTAGCGTAAGATAATTTAGAAAGGTTTAATATCAGTTAGCGTGACTATTTTTGTTGAAATAGCCTAAATTTTTAAGATGATTTTCAGTGAGCTCAGTATTATATATCCTATTTATGTATGCTAAAGATCTTTCATTTAGAGTTAAGTGGAAGAAGAAAAGGCAAAATTGGCTTTGCAGATGTTAAGAAGAAATTCATTGCAGGCAATCATCATTTAATATCTACTGGTGACTTTTTGAACAAGTGCTTTCTGTAAATGATAAATCAAATGAGTTGGCACTAACAATAATCTTTCAGACTTTGGATGAGGAAAGCAAGGATATTAAAATAATAGAAACATTAACATAGAATATGGACTTACCTTGAATTTCTGATTAGCTAAGCTTGGTTCATATATTAAGAAGCAATAAATCACTTCTTAAAATGGTTCGTTATCTACAGGGTATAATTAATATCAAACTTGAACTTATCTGGTCATAAAGGTACAACATACTCATACATAACAAGCACTGCACTAATATTTTTTATTTTAAATAAAATAGAAAAAAATAAAATGAACAAATAAATGTATTATCTATACTGTTTTATATGCAAGTAAAATGTATTTACCTTTGAAAAAAAGTATTGTCTGTATAAATGTTATAAGGGACAGGAAACCCTTTTGTTTCGTGATTTACATAGAACATAAGGTTTTAAACTACATTCCATTTTGCCTCTATTGTCTAATTTTCAATTAGTCCCCAGTTGCTGAGCCTACCTGGCTATGCTTTTCAACAAAGGATACCTAAATAATGAAGCAAATTAGATAACATACATACATTTGAAAGTTGTTTAAAATTCCCTGCTCATTCTGAATCATGAAAGAAAAAATGTGGGTTTCCTGTCTCTTTAAATCAGTAAAAAAAAAAAAATATTTATAGTACATGATAGCATAAATGTATTTATTGAAATAAAAATATTTATGGTATAGCAAAACATACCTTAATACAAAATATACATAATAGTATCAATAAAAATGTTATTTACAACAGACGTATCTCTCAAAACAAGCAACAGCACAGACTAGCAGCAGATACATTCAGTGACATGATTGGTTAAAGGTTCACTAAAATCTCTTACTCTTGGGATAAGGACCTTGCAATGATCTCTGTGTCACCAAACCACTCTGAAGAAATGGTCCAAGCTCAAGATCACCTCCAAGGCAATGGACAGCCAATATAGTGTAAATGGTACAATTACAGGTATAACACTAAGGGGCAGATTACAAATGGAGCGCTATTTAGCGATTATGCTAGAGTACTAATTGCACTATAAGTAAACTTTTTGCACTCACGCGATTGCGTTTACGCTCAACTTGTAATACGAGTGCAATTTAATATGCGCGCAAACGATCGGGAAAACCTGTGCACAAACGTTTGCGCTCCACTTGCAAGCTGGCCCTTAATATAATGTACTTACACGAATAAAAAAATAGTCAGATTTTATACCAAGTAAAAACCATTAGGCAATCAAGTAACTCAATGTGTTTCAACGGACACAGATATCTTTCTTAAGCGCAATATTTTCTGTAAAAGAGCAATATCATTGGTTACATTTCGTATTAAAGGAACACTAAAGTCAAAATAAAAATTGCAGTTTTGCAAGAATGTTATCCATTTTAAAGAACACTAGATGGCAGCACTAATTCATGCCATGTAGTGGTATACCATGGGAACAAAGCAAATTTGTTAACTGAAGTAAATTGGAGACATTTTTTACAAGAATATGCTCTGTCTGAATCCCAAATAATTTTTTTTACATTTTTTTGTAACTAAAATATACTTTATATATTCCCACTGGTCTAAACAGGTGTTAATAATGAATTCCTATTCTTTGTAAACCTGTTCTTTGGAGCGCTATTTGCTAAAGGAGGTCAGGTGTTATTTTACTATGTATGTCTAAATACTGTTTGGTCACAATCAGGGATATACATGATATGGTTAAAAGTATATGGACATCTGACCATCACCTATTTGAGCTTGTAGGACATCCCATTCCATAACCATGAGCATTAATATGGAGTTGCTCCTGCCTTTGCAGCTATAACAGCTTCCTCTCCTGTTGCATTAAGATGATCCTTCCCTGAAACAAAAGGGCCTAGCCCCAACCCTGAGAAATAGATACATAGCAGCATTATCCCTCTGTCACACCCAGATTCCATCAGATTGCCAGATTTGTGCAGCATAATTCATCATTCCAAAAAAAACATCTCTACTGCTCCAGAGTCCAATGGCAGAGTGCTCCGCATCACCCAACACCTGGCATTGTGTATGATGATGTGAGGCTTGGTACTAGAAACCTTTTTCAGGAAGCTCCTGATGTATAGTCCTTGTGCTGATGCAGATTGCAGAAGTAGTTTGGAACTCTGTAGCAAGTGATGCAACAGGTTATAGTCAATTTCTACTCACTACAGACTTAAAAGGACAGTCAAAATTAAACTTTCATGATTCAGATTAGGGCATGCAATTTTAAACAACTTTCCAATTTACTTTTATCATCAACTTTGTTTTGCTCTCTTTGTATTATTGTTTGTGGAAAACTAAACAGAAACTTCTTCTTATCTCAGTGCATTTTGACATTTTTTTCACAGTTAGTTCATGTGTATCATATAGATAACATTGTGCTCAATCTTGTGGAGTTCTTTAAGAGTCAGTACTGATTGGCTAAAATGCAAGTCTCAAAGAAAAAAGGGGGGTTGCGATGGCACTACTATTTGTATTGAGGGTTGGGCTGATAATGGTATCGGTTTGGTCTTATTAATAGTCTCTCTTGCCTTTAGGTGCTGTGTACCAAATTACTTAAAGCATACACAACCAAAGAAAGTTGTGAAAAAAGTGTACACAGAAATAGCATTCCCTCCCTCATGTGTTAAATTATATACGTATGGTGTGATGTGTTTGTATGAAAAATTGACACATTAAAACATAAACTTTAATAGTATAGATTAAAAATTGGGCACTCCTATAAAGTTGGATATAGCAAATTGGAGATAATATACTAGATATCCAACTTTATATGTTGCTATCTACAACGGCAATTTGTAGTTTACAATTGTATTATTCTAATATAACAACTTGGTCACAAATATCAATACTGTAGATCTAAATATCAATTAAAGACATCTGTAATGACATTAATATACCTATATGGAATGATCCAGTAACAATATATCTATTCATCTATAATGAGTAACACTACCAAGGATACTTCAATTATCAAGAACTTATTTTGAACTTGGCTCCCAAGACATTATACCCATCAGTGTAGGTGGTTCGAAGATAACAGAAATAGGTATTACATTAATACTAAGGGGTACTTAACACAAACCATTGTGATCCCATTAGTGAGTACCTTATACAATTCTGTTTAACCTACTACACAATCAGCATATCAACACCTTTGGTGGAGTTATTAATAATTATCTGACAATATAATTGATATTTAACCTCGCCTGGTACTATACAGACGAATCACTCATCACAACTACTAGTTGTATAGGGTTTTTAAGAGTGCCCAATTTTTAATCTATACTATTAAAGTTTATGTTTTAATGTGTCAATTTTTCATACATACACACCACACCATACGTATATAATTTAACACATGAGGGAGTGAGTGCTATTTCTGTGTACACTTATTCACAACTTTCTTTGGTTGTGTATGCTTTAAAATGCAAGTCTGTCAAGATAGCTGAGATAAGGGGGCAGTATGCAGAGGCTTAGAAACAAGGTAATCACAGAGTTAAAAGGTGTATTAATATAACAGTGCTGTTTATGCAAACCTGGAGAATGTGTAATAAATGTAATATCTATGGCCTAGATTTAGAGTTGGACGGTAGCCGTCAAAACCAGCGTTAGAGGCTCCTAACGCTGGTTTTGGGCTACTGCCGGTATTTAGAGTCAGTCATTAAAGGGTCTAACGCTCACTTTCCAGCCGTGACTTTTCCATACCGCAGATCCCCTTACGTCATTTGCGTATCCTATCTTTTCAATGGGATCTTTCTAACGCCGGTATTTAGAGTCGTGGCTAAAGTGAGCATTAGAAATCTAACGACAAAACTCCAGCCGCAGAAAAAAGTCAGTAGTTAAGATCTTTCTGGGCTAACGCCGGTTTATAAAGCTCTTAACTACTGTGCTCTAAAGTACACTAACACCCATAAACTATCTATGCACCCCTAAACCGAGGTCCCCCCACATCGCCGCCACTCGCTTAAATTTTTTTAACCCCTAATCTGCCGACCGCCACCTGTGTTATACTTATGTACCCCTAATCTGCTGCCCCTAACACCGCCGACCCCTATATTATATTTATTAACCCCTAACCTGCCCCCCACAACGTCGCCGCCAGCTACCTACAATAATTAACCCCTAATCTGCCGACCGCAAAGCGCCGCCACCTACGTTATCCTTATGTACCCCTAATCTGCTGCCCCTAACACCGCCGACCCCTATATTATATTTATTAACCCCTAATCTGCCCCCCTCAACGTCGCCTCCACCTGCCTACACTTATTAACCCCTAATCTGCCGAGCGGACCGCACCGCTACTATAATAAAATTAATAACCCCTAATCCGCCTCACTCCCGCCTCAATAACCCTATAATAAATAGTATTAACCCCTAATCTGCCCTCCCTAACATCGCCAACACCTAACTTCAATTATTAACCCCTAATCTGCCGACCGAATCTCGCCGCTACTGTAATAAATGGATTAACCCCTAAAGCTAAGTCTAACCCTAACACTAACAGCCCCCTAAGTTAAATATAATTTAAATCTAACTAAATAAATTAACTCTTATTAAATAAATTATTCCTATTTAAAGCTAAATACTTACCTGTAAAATAAACCCCAATATAGATACAATATAAATTATAATTATATTATAGCTATTTTAGGATTTATATTTATTTTACAGGTAACTTTGTATTTATTTTAACCAGGTACAATAGCTATTAAATAGTTAAGAACTATTTAATAGCTAAAATAGTTAAAATAATTACAAAATTACCTGTAAAATAAATCCTAACCTAAGTTACAATTAAACCTAACACTACACGATCAATAAATTAATTAAATAAAATACCTACAATTATCTACAATTAAACCTAACACTACACTATCAATAAATTAATTAAATACAATATCTACAAATAAATACAATGAAATAAACTAACTAAAGTACAAAAAATAAAAAAGAACTAAGTTACAAAAAATAAAAAAATATTTACAAACATTAGAAAAATATTACAACAATTTTAAACTAATTACACCTACTCTAAGCCCCCTAATAAAATAACAAAGCCCCCCAAAATAAAAAAAATGCCCTACCCTATTCTAAATTAAAAAAGTTCAAAGCTCTTTTGCCTTACCAGCCCTGAACAGGGCCCTTTGCGGGGCATGCCCCAAAGAATTCAGCTCTTTTGCCTGTAAAAAAAACACATACAATACCCCCCCAACATTACAACCCACCACCCACATACCCCTAATCTAACCCAAACCCCCCTTAAATAAACCTAACACTAAGCCCCTGAAGATCTTCCTACCTTATCTTCACCATACCAGGTTCACCGATCCGTCCTCGGAAGTCTTGATCCAAGCCTCAGAAGTGTTGATTCAAGCCCAAGCAGGGGGCTGAAGAGTGACGTCCATCCTCGGGCTGAAGTCTGGATCCAAGCGGCGGCTGAAGAACTCCATCATCGGGCTGAAGTCGGAAGTCCATCATCGGGATGAAGTCTTCTATCAAGCCGTATCTTCAATCTGTTCCGATCAGCCAATAGAATGCGAGCTCAATCTGATTGGCTGATTGGATCAGCCAATCGGATTGAACTTGATTCTGATTGGCTGATTCCATCAGCCAATCAGAATTTTCCTACCTTAATTCCGATTGGCTGATAGAATCCTATCAGCCAATCGGAATTCGAGGGACGCCATCTTGGATGACGTCATTTAAAGGAACCGTCATTCGCGAGTAGGCGTTGGTTGAAGAGGTTGGATCCGTGTCGGTTGGAAAGAAGATGGCTCCGCTCCAGAAGAAAGAAGATTGAAGATGCGGCTTGATAGAAGACTTCATCCCGATGATGGACTTCCAACTTCAGCCCGATGATGGAGTTCTTCAGCCGCCGCTTGGATCCAGACTTCAGCCCGAGGATGGACGTCACTCTTCAGCCCCCCGCTTGGGCTTGGATCAACACTTCCGAGGCTTGGATCAATACTTCCGAGGACGGATCGGTGAACCTGGTATGGTGAAGATAAGGTAGGAAGATCTTCAGGGGCTTAGTGTTAGGTTTATTTAAGGGGGGTTTGGGTTAGATTAGGGGTATGTGGGTGGTGGGTTGTAATGTTGGGGGGGGGTATTGTATGTGTTTTTTTTTACAGGCAAAAGAGCTGAATTCTTTGGGGAATGCCCCGCAAAGGGCCCTGTTCAGGGCTGGTAAGGTAAAAGAGCTTTGAACTTTTTAAATTTAGAATAGGGTAGGGCATTTTTTTATTTTTGGGGGCTTTGTTATTTTATTAGGGGGCTTAGAGTAGGTGTAATTAGTTTAAAATTGTTGTAATATTTTTCTAATGTTTGTAAATATTTTTTTATTTTTTGTAACTTAGTTCTTTTTTATTTTTTGTACTTTAGTTAGTTTATTTCATTGTATTTATTTGTAGATATTGTATTTAATTAATTTATTGATAGTGTAGTGTTAGGTTTAATTGTAGATAATTGTAGGTATTTTATTTAATTAATTTATTGATCGTGTAGTGTTAGGTTTAATTGTAACTTATGTTAGGATTTATTTTACAGGTAATTTTGTAATTATTTTAACTAGGTAACTATTAAATAGTTATTAACTATTTAATAGCTATTGTACCTGGTTAATATAATTACAAAGTTGCCTGTAAAATAAATATTAATCCTAAAATAGCTACAATATAATTATAATTTATATTGTAGCTATATTAGGGTTAATTTACAGGTAAGTATTTAGCTTTAAATAGGAATAAGTTATTTAATAATAGTTACAAGGGTAGAGCACCCAATAGGGGGCGCTACGGCCTACAAAGTATGCAATACCATATATATATGTGTGTGTATGTATGAAATCTCAGCACAGTGAAGATCTGGCAGAGCCAATATTGGATCAGTATCCACACATATATATATATATATACACGTAGGAGTGTACACACGACCATAAAATTAATGTCTAATGCAGATCACCTATGCAGGGTATTAGATAGCACAACAGTATCATTACACAGTTAAATACCAGAGTCCAAAAATAGAAGATGGAATCAGACTCCAACAATGGTCAGATAGATTCCAAGGTGTATCAGTTCTGTACAATTCCAGGCCGCACTCAATCTTCACCCTCCAAAGGTCAGACAATCTAGAAAAAGGAAAGAGGCGCCGTATGTGTGAATCTGCAACAACCAGTTCCAAATATAAAGCAAGTGCAGGGTACTCACAATATGGGAAGGCACTCGGATGTGCCTATAGATGCAGGCTGGTATTTGCAGCAAACCAGCTGGCTGTACAGGGCACTTAGGAGTCCAAGGATGGAGATCTGTGTGTCTCAGCAGGCTGGGAATTAGGAATCCAGCAGTGTAGCGCACAGGGGCTAGGTGCAAACAAAAGCACACAACTGTGTGAATCTGTAAGATTTCAATGATTAATCTAAACACCTGTGCAGGGTAGTCACATTTGGTGGCAGCACTCAAATATGCCAGTGGAGGCGGGCTGGTTTTCACAGCAAACCAGCTAGCTGTGGAGGATGTATAACAGGATATTCCACAGCAGACAGGAACAACAGGTAGCTCAGCAGACAGGAACAGCAGGTAGCTCAGAGTATATAATAATAATCAGCAGCAATGAGGATATATAAATTTAAAAGATGTTTTAATAGTAATGATAAAATCAATCATAAAATATATATATATCACTCATGCATCATAAGTAAAAAACATGCAACGCGTTTCTCGGTATACACCGTTTCATCAGGCATGTAATATGTTCTGAATACACATCTTAAATAAGCCTGAGCTACCTGTACATTGCCCCACCCAAAAAACAATCACAATGGCCCTTTGTTTAATTGCTCTTTAGTTAGAGCACCTGAATACTTCTCATAGGTTCCCCTTCTATATGCCACAATTAGCAATTGGATTGGTTAATAACATACCCCTGTTAGAAAAAATATAATAGATAAATTAAAAATATATATGTACACAACCCCCAATGGGAAAGATTTTAAAAGCTTCTAAAATCTTATTATGGATACACAGTTAACTAACTGTACATATCTAAATAAATGTACCAATATTCCAACTAATGTTTAACACACTTTCCTAACTTGAATAAAGCACCCTGCTGCTATATTTGCTATAAGAGCGCTTGTACAGCTTAAGTTTTCATACACTCCCATTTGTGTAACCGGATTGTTTTATTATGTGACAGGTATAGAAACAAAGACCTTCCACATCTAGTAAAATGAATTTTACCTTTGTCAGAATGATCGAGTAAAGTGTGGGATATTAGCTTAACCATATAGCGTCTGACGTGTGATCCGGTGATAGGCTCACTTGCCCCCGACATCCGGCCAATCAATGGCCTCAAAAGTCTTACGCCCCTATGATCGCACACATTTGGCGTTACAGATTCCCAGTTATAATTAAAGAAATCCAACACATTTCCCCACATCAGCGGCGCACAGCACACCCAAATCCTACTCACATTTAGTCGCCGCCATCGTATACATCAGTTCACTGAAGCCCATAGATCTCCACCCCCACAACACATCCTTAACTGGTCCCTCCTCCTCCTCTCCTCGTAACAAACAAAAATTGTCAACTAGCGTCTAAATCACTGTGATTGGTCCGATAACCGTCCCTATTCCTACCAGAAAAATACCCACAGCAATCGTCCCTACCTCAATCCACCTATTAATAGCAGTAGTGCTGACCCGTAGTATATGCTATGTTCCTAACCGAAACAAACAGAGTTGGTACACTTAGAAAGTCACGGCACATATGTATATCTACCCAATCCCTAACATCCACAATGCAGTACTTTATGACTGCTGCTCCATTATATTGAGTTCAACTGATAAGCTAATCTTCTCTACAGTCGCCGAAAGAAAAACTACCATTTATAATCATGACTATATTGTGCAATTGTTAAGTACATAATTACCCCATAAAACAATCCGGTTACACAAATGGGAGTGTATGAAAACTTAAGCTGTACAAGCGCTCGTATAGCAAATATAGCAGCAGGGTGCTTTATTCAAGTTAGGAAAGTGTGTTAAACATTAGTTGGAATATTGGTACATTTATTTAGATATGTACAGTTAGTTAACTGTGTATCCATAATAAGATTTTAGAAGCTTTTAAAATCTTTCCCATTGGGGGGTGTGTACATATATATTTTTAATTTATCTATTATATTTTTTCTAACAGGGGTATGTTATTAACCAATCCAATTGCTAATTGTGGCATATAGAAGGGGAACCTATGAGAAGTATTCAGGTGCTCTAACTAAAGAGCAATTAAACAAAGGGCCATTGTGATTGGTTTTTATTGTTTTTTTGGGTGGGGCAATGTACAGGTAGCTCAGGCTTATTTAAGATGTGTATGCAGAACATATTACATGCCTGATGAAACGGTGTATACCGAGAAACGCGTTGCATGTTTTTTACTTATGATGCATGAGTGATATATATATATTTTATGATTGATTTTATCATTACTATTAAAATATCTTTTAAATTTATATATCCTCATTGCTGCTGATTATTATTATATACTCTGAGCTACCTGCTGTTCCTGTCTGCTGAGCTACCTGTTGTTCCTGTCTGCTGTGGAATATCCTGTTATACATCCTCCACAGCTAGCTGGTTTGCTGTGAAAACCAGCCCGCCTCCACTGGCATATTTGAGTGCCGCCACCAAATGTGAGTACCCTGCACAGGTGTTTAGATTAATCATTGTAATCTTACAGATTCACACAGTTGTGTGCTTTTGTTTGCACCTAGCCCCTGTGCGCTACACTGCTGGATTCCTAATTCCCAGCCTGCTGAGACACACAGATCTCCATCCTTGGACTCCTAAGTGCCCTGTACAGCCAGCTGGTTTGCTGCAAATACTAGCCTGCATCTATAGGCACATCTGAGTGCCTTCCCATATTGTGAGTACCCTGCACTTGCTTTATCTTTGGAACTGGTTGTTGCAGATTCACACATACGGCACCTCTTTCCTTGTTGTTTTTTCTATTTAATAATAGTTCATTTATTTCGTTAGATAAAAATTATATTTAACTTAGGGGGGTGTTAGGGTTAGGGTTAGAATTAGCTTTAGGGGTTAATACATTTATTAGAATAGTGGTGAGCTCCAGTCGGCAGATTAGGGGTTAATGTTTGAAGTTAGGTGTCAGCGATATTAGGGAGGGCAGATTAGGGGTTAATACTATTTATAATAGGGTTATTGAGGCGGGAGTGAGGCGGATTAGGGGTTAATAACTTTATTATAATAGCGGCGCGGTCCGGTCGGCAGATTAGGGGTTAATAAGTGTAGGCAGGTGGAGGCGACGTTGTGGGGGGCAGATTAGGGGTTAATTAATATAATATAGGGGTCGGCGGTTTTAGGGGCAGCAGATTAGGGGTACATAGGGATAATGTAAGTAGCGGCGGTTTACGGAGCGGCAGATTAGGGGTTAAAAAAAATATGCAGGGGTCAGCGATAGCGGGGGCGGCAGATTAAAGGTTAATAAGTATAAGGCTAGGGGTGTGTAGACTCGGGGTACATGTTAGGGTGTTAGGTGCAGACGTAGGAAGTGTTTCCCCATAGAAAACAATGGGGCTGCGTTAGGAGCTGAACGCGGCTTTTTTGCAGGTGTTAGGTTTTTTTTCAGCTCAAACAGCCCCATTGTTTTCTATGGGGGAATCGTGCATGAGCACGTTTTTGAAGCTGGCCGCGTCCGTAAGCACCGCTGGTATCGAGAGTTGCAGTGGAGTTAAATTAGGCTCTACGCTCCCTTTTTGGAGCCTAACGCACTGAAAACCCAGCCATTCTGTGAACTCTAAATACCAGCGGTATTTAAAAGGTGCAGCCAGAAAAAAGCACGCGTAGCTAACGCACCCCTTTGGCCGCAGAACTCTAAATCTAGGCGTATCTTTTTAAACAATAACAGTTCTGGAGTAGACTGTCCCTTTAAAGGGACACTAAACCCAAAAAAAAAAAATATTTAATGATTCAGATAGAGCATGCAGTTTTAAGCAACTTTCTAATTTACTCCTATTATAAATTTTTCTTTGTTCTCTTGCTATCATTATTTAAAATGCAAGAATGTGATGCAAAGGAGCCGGCCCATTTTTGGTTGAGAACCTGGGTTATGCTTGCTTATTGGTTGGTAAATGTAATTCTCCAATAAGCAAGCACTATCCATGGTGCTTAACCTAAAATGGGCTTGCTGCTAAGATTTACATTCTTGCTTTTTAAATAAAGATAGCAAGAGAACGAAGAAAAATTGATAATAGGAGTAAATTAGAAAGTTGCTTAAAATGTCGGGCTCTATCTGAATCATGAAAGAAAAAAATTGGGTTCAGTGTCCTTTTAAGCACTCAGCTGCCCTGCTTTGTGAGTTTGCATGTTCTACGACTTCATGGCTGGACTGTTGTTGCACCTAGACACTTCCACTTGACAACAATAGCACTTACTTTTGACCAGGACAGATCTAGTAGTGCAAACATTTCATGAACTGACTTGTGGCAAAGGTGGCATCCTATGACAGTGTCACGTTTATAGTTACTAAGTTCTTCAGTAGGGCCCATTGTACTGCCAGTGTTTGACTATGAAGGTTTTATGGTTATGTGCTGGATTTTATGCATCTGTTTTTAATGCGAGTGGCTGAAACACTTGGGGACATATTTATTATGGTGCGAGTGGACATGATCCGATATAGCGGATCATGTTCGCTGCACATCGATAAATGCCGACAGCATACGCTCTATGCATTTATCATTGCACCAGCAGTTCTTGTGAACTGCTGGTGCAATACCGCCCCCTGCAGATTTGCCGGTGTCAATCAACCCGATTGTATTCGATCAGGTTGATTTCTGTCCGCCGCCTCAGAGCAGGGGGACAGGTTACGGAGCAGCGGTCTTTAGACCGCTGCTTCATAACTTCTGTTTCTGGTGAGCCTGAAGGCTCGCCAGAAACACGGGGCATCAAGCTCCATACGGAGCTTTATAAATATGCCCCATAAACTCAATAACTAGTAAAGCTGTTCATATACTTTTCTCCGAAAGAGCTACAGTACATGACCAAATTATTGCTCCTAAGAAAGATGTCTGTGTCCCTTTAACAACTTCGCTACCTGGAATTTCAGAGGAAAGCATCGGAGAATATTTAGCATTTATGCTATCACTCATTATTAAACAGAAATAGAGCCCTTGTTCTTTTTATTTACCTATGAAAAATATATATAATTTAAAGTAGACAACAAAAGGTATTGATCTAGGCCGTTTTTTGGTATATTTGATGCCACAAATACGACCATATAATAAAAAAATTGTTGACTTTTTCTCAAACTTTGGGTTTCTCACTGACATTATTTACGCACAACTACTGCAGTCATAAAACAAATGGTTGTAAAAGCTTCTCTTGGATACCCTTTTTCAAGAAACGGCCGGCATGCATGACTTTGCAATTAGTTTTTGGCAATTAGTAGTACGCTAATTGAATCTGTGCACCACACTTCCTGGAAGTGAAGGGGTTAATCCCCCCCACTGGTTACAACCATTTTAGGTACTGGCAGACAATTATACTTCCCCCAAGCAATATGAGCATCCTTACGGCTAGATTTAGAGTTCTGCGGCCAAAGGGGTGCATTAGCTACGCATGCTTTTTTTCTCCCGCACCTTTTAAATACCGCTGGTATTTAGAGTTCACAGAATGGCTGCGTTAGGCTCCAAAAAGGGAGCGTACAGGCATATTTACCGCCACTGCAACTCTAGATACCAGCGTTGCTTACAGACGCGGCCAGCTTCAAAAACGTGCTCGTGCACGATTCCCCCATAGGAAACAATGGGGCTGTTTGAGCTGAAAAAAAACCTAACACCTGCAAAAAAGCAGCGTTCAGCTCTTAACGCAGCTACATTGTTTCCTATGGGGAAACACTTCCTAAGTCTGCATCTAACACTCTAACATGTACCCCGAGTCTAAACACCCCTAACCTTACACTTATTAACCCCTAATCTGCCGCCCCCGCTATCGCTGACCCCTGCATATTATTATTAACCCCTAATCTGCCGCTCCATACACCGCCGCCAGCTACGTTATCCCTATGTACCCCTAATCTGCTGCCCCTAACATCGCCGACCCCTATATTATATTTATTAACCGCTAATATGCCCCCCACAACGTCGCCGCCAGCTACCTACAATAATTAACCCCTAATCTGCCGACCGCACCTCACCGCTACTATAATAAAGTTATTAACCCCTAATCCGCCTCACTCCCGCCTCAATAACCCTATAATAAATAGTATTAACCCCTAATCTGCCCTCCCTAACATCGCCGACACCTAACTTCAAGTATTAACCCCTAATCTGCCGACCGAATCTCGCCGCTACTGTAATAAATGGATTAACCCCTAAAGCTATGTCTAACACTAACAACCCCCTAAGTTAAATATAATTTAAATCTAACGAAATAAATTAACTCTTATTAAATAAATAATTCCCATTTAAAGCTAAATACTTACCTGTAAAATAAACCCTAATATAGCTACAATATAAATTATAATTATATTATAGCTATTTTAGGATTAATATTTTACAGACAACTTTGTATTTATTTTAACTAGGTACAATAGCTATTAAATAGTTAAGAACTATTTAATAGCTAAAATAGTTAAAATAATTACAAAATTACCTGTAAAATAAATCCTAACCTAAGTTACAATTAAACCTAACACTACACTATCAATAAATTAATTAAATAAAATACCTACAAATAAATACAATGAAATAAACTAACTAAAGTACAAAAATAAAAAAGAACTAAGTTACAAAAAATAAAAAAATATTTACAAACATTAGAAAAATATTACAACAATTTTAAACTAATTACACCTACTCTAAGCCCCCTAATAAAATAACAAAGCCCCCCAAAATAAAAAAATGCCCTACCCTATTCTAAATTTAAAAAGTTCAAAGCTCTTTTACCTTACCAGCCCTGAAAAGGGCCCTTTGCGGGGCATGCCCCAAAGAATTCAGCTCTTTTGCCTGGAAAAAAAACACATACAATACCCTCCCCCAACATTACAACCCACCACCCACATACCCCTAATCTAACCCAAACCCCCCTTAAATAAACCTAACACTAAGCCCCTGAAGATCTCCCTACCTTGTCTTCACCTCACCAGGTCCCGATCTGTCCAGAAGAGCCTCCGATGTCTTGATCCAAGCCCAAGCGGGGGGCTGAAGAGTGACGTCCATCCTCGGGCTGAAGTCTGGATCCAAGCGGCGGCTGAAGAAATCCATCATCGGGCTGAAGTCGGAAGTCCATCATCGGGATGAAGTCTTCTATCAAGCAGCATCTTCAATCTTCTTTCTTCCGGAGTGGAGCCATCTTCTTCCCAGCCGACGCGGATCCATCCTCTTCTAACAACGTCTACTCACCGAATGACGGTTCCTTTAAATGACTTCATCCAAGATGGCATCCCTCGAATTCCGATTGGCTGATAGGATTCTATCAGCCAATCGGAATTAAGGTAGGAATATTCTGATTGGCTGATTCCATCCAATCAGCCAATCAGATTGAGCTCGCATTCTATTGGCTGTTCCGATCAGCCAATAGAATGCAAGCTCAATCTGATTGGCTGATCCAATCAGCCAATCGGATTGAACTTGAATCTGATTGGCTGATTCCATCAGCCAATCAGAATATTCCTACCTTAATTCCGATTGGCTGATAGAATCCTATCAGCCAATCGGAATTCGAAGGACGTCATCTTGGATGATGTCATTTAAAGGAACCGTCATTCGGCGAGTAGGCGTCGTTAGAAGAGGATGGATCCGCGTCGGCTGGGAAGAAGATGACTCCGCTCCGCCCCGGAAGAAAGAAGATTGAAGATGCTGCTTGATAGAAGACTTCATCCCGATGATGGACTTCCGACTTCAGCCCGATAATGGATTTCTTCAGCCGCCGCTTGGATCCAGACTTCATCCCGAGGATGGACGTCACTCTTCAGCCCCCCGCTTGGGCTTGGATCAAGACATCGGAGGCTCTTCTGGACAGATCGGGACCCGGTGAGGTGAAGACAAGGTAGGGAGATCTTCAGGGGCTTAGTGTTAGGTTTATTTAAGGGGGGTTTGGGTTAGATTAGGGGTATGTGGGTGGTGGGTTGTAATGTTGGGGGGGGGTATTATATGTGTTTTTTTTCCAGACAAAAGAGCTGAATTCTTTGGGGCATGCCCCGCAAAGGGCCCTTTTCAGGGCTGGTAAGGTAAAAGAGCTTTGAACTTTTTTAATTTAGAATAGGGTAGGGCATTTTTTTATTTTGGGGGGCTTTGTTATTTTATTAGGGGGCTTAGAGTAGGTGTAATTAGTTTAAAATTGTTGTAATATTTTTCTAATGTTTGTAAATATTTTTTTATTTTTTGTAACTTAGTTCTTTTTTATTTTTTGTACTTTAGTTAGTTTATTTAATTGTATTTATTTGTAGGTATTTTATTTAATTAATTTATTGATAGTGTAGTGTTAGGTTTAATTGTAGATAATTGTAGGTATTTTATTTAATTAATTTATTGATAGTGTAGTGTTAGGTTTAATTGTAACTTAGGTTAGGATTTATTTTACAGGTAATTTTGTAATTATTTTAACTAGGTAGCTATTAAATAGTTATTAACTATTTAATAGCTATTGTACCTGGTTAAAATAAATACAAAGTTGCCTGTAAAATAAATATTAATCCTAAAATAGCTACAATATAATTATAATTTATATTGTAGCTATATTAGGGTTTATTTTACAGGTAAGTATTTAGATTTAAAAAGGATTAATTTATTTAATAAGAGTTAATTTATTTCGTTAGATTTAAATTATATTTAACTTAGGGGGGTGTTAGGGTTAGGGTTAGAATTAGCTTTAGGGGTTAAAAAATTTATTAGAGTAGCGGTGAGCTCCGATCGGCAGATTAGGGGTTAATACTTGAAGTTAGGTGTCGGCGATGTTAGGGAGGGCAGATTAGGGGTTAATACTATTTATTATAGGGTTATTGAGGCGGGAGTGAGGCGGATTAGGGGTTAATAACTTTATTATAATAGCGGCGCGGTCCGGTCGGCAGATTAGGGGTTAATAAGTGTAGGTAGGTAGCGGCGACGTTGGGGGCGGCATATTAGGGGTTAATAAATATAATATAGGGGTCGGCGGTGTTAGGGGCAGCAGATTAGGGGTTCATAGGGATAACGTAGGTGGCATCGGTGTGCGGTCGGCAGATTAGGGGTAAAAAAATTTAATAGAGTGGCGGCGATGGGGGGGGACCTCGGTTTAGGGGTACATAGGTAGTTTATGGGTGTTAGTGTACTTTAGAGCACAGTAGTTAAGAGCTTTATAAACCGGCGTTAGCCCAGAAAGCTCTTAACTACTGACTTTTTTCTGCGGCTGGAGTTTTGTCGTTAGATTTCTAACGCTCAGTTCAGCCACGACTCTAAATACCGGCGTTAGAAAGATCCCATTGAAAAGATAGGATACGCAATTGACGTAAGGGGATCTGCGGTATGGAAAAGTCGCGGCTGGAAAGTGAGCGTTAGACCCTTTCCTAACTGACTCCAAATACCAGAGGGCGGTAAAAACCAGCGTTAGGAGCCCCTAACGCTGGTTTTGACGGCTACCGCCCAACTCTAAATCTAACCGTTAATAAGAGTCACCGACAGCCCAGTTGAGCCCTATTTTAATTCCTTTTTGAAGAGCCTGTGTACATTTTACCTAGTTATTGTATGCTAATGAGACTGTTCTATTCTGTCTACTTACAAATCTGGCTATACACCTATAAGATAACTGAGCCATTATCTCTAATAACAATAGGAAAAAGCTAAATTCTTGGCTCTCGGTTTTTATCTGGAATGGGAGTTAACCTTGAATATCATTGAAAAGATTAATGGAGAACCGCTTATCAGAGGGATAATCTCTTCCAGATTTAGAATTTTATAACATAGCGGCTCTGGCAAAAATTGCACTTGATTGGATTGCTGATTCAAATTCTTTCGCTTCTCTGGATTTGGAGAGCCATGTTATCTTGCTCTTCTCGTTGAAGGTGATCTTACCATGTCCTATTAAAAATCTACCTGTGAATATAGTCTATCTCATATCTTTTAAAAAATATAATCATAGCATGACAAAAATTAACGGTCCTGTTAGGTTTAGAATAATAATAAACAGTTTGGAATGTCAGAGGGATTTAAATTGCTGGTCTGATATCAATGTATGTGTCCAAAAACTTGTGTCAGGAACCACATCTATTTCTTTATTATATGATATTATGCTGGCGAAGCAAAGCCAAAATTATACTGATAAATTACTTAATATTTGAAGGGCATTTTTCCAACTTTAGATTCAGAGACTATCAAAGATAGTTTTTCAGCTCTAGGCCTGTCATGTAACCTCCTTCAAGTTTATTATTTTTAGCATGTCCCTTTAATTCTCAGCCTTTATAATTCTACCACACCTTCCCCCAGGTGTTTAGTAATTTGTTGAGATCCTCCTGAATCACTCAGATTTGCTGTTCTCCCCATGTACAAGCTATTTCTCCTGTTGCAGATTCAATCTATTATTTCCTACTCCAAATTTCCTAGCAAGGATTGCTCAGAAGTAAATATATATTTTGTACAGAACTTTTTTCACCTTTATTTGGACCACAAATATCCCCTTTCTATTTTGGGATTTGTTTTACTATCCGGATCCACCTCTTTCCTGTCTACCTGGATTGCCAAGTTCGTACCTTTGTGAAGTCAAGGAAATTCTGTGTTCTCCAAAATTAAATCTACTCACCAATAAACTCAGACTTTTCAGCTACTGAATTTTACTCTTACCGTTCCTCTATCTGTTGTCGGCTCATACCGGAGCCTAATTTAAGTTATTTTCCGTGACCTGGCTCCACCCCTTGTGTGACATCATTGCCTGCACGCTTCACTGAATTCTACCAGAGGCTTTCGGATAACTCCGGACTGCACTACCAAGAAAGCGTGTATGACCTGCTAATACAGCTACCTTACTTCAGTTGCGATACCGCAAGTATATTCTATACATTACATTTTATTGAATACTTCTTGTGAATCCTGTTATACCTAATTACGGCTGCATTGGGTACTGTTAACCTTCACTGGTTTGCTGATAAATTCATACTTCAAGCAATTAACCTCTTGGGCTGATACTGTTTACTTTGTACTGCTTCATACTACTAAGATAGTATGATATGATATGATAGTATAGACAACTTATGTGTGACTATATGTCACCTAATCATCTCTAAAATTCCACTCAAACCTTTCATCAAGATTCTGAGTTTGGTTTATTACTATAGAAGTGTCTCTCTGCAGTTGTCATCCAGATATAAAATTACAAGATACATAACAAGGCCACTCTTGTAATGCTTGTGGGATATTCCACTATCAGACCGAAATCGGTCAGTAGTCTTCTTAACCCGGCATTGAGCCGGAATGATAGGGAATATCCCAGAGCAGAGAAAGTTTGCAGGATGAGGTAAGCGGCACTCACCACAGGCAGGATAGTCTTCGGCGGCAACAGTCAGGGAATCAGAGAAGGGAGTTCAGGGGTAATCCACAAGAAGGGTCAGGCAGGCAGGGTTTGGCAATGGTAAAGTAGTACAAAGGTAAACCACTAGAATGGTCAGGCAGGCAGGGTTTGGCAATGGTAAAGCAGTCCAAGGGTAAACCAATAGAATGGTCAGGCAGGCAGGGTTTGGCAATGGTAAAGCATTCCAAGGGTAAACCACAAGAATGGTCAGGCAGGCAGGGTTTGGCAACAGAGAGGCAATCCAGAACAATAGGGGTTAATCAAACAGAGTCGTCAGACAAGCAGAGGTCAGCAGCAGTATATCAATCCAGCAATTTAGGGGTTAACAGGCAGAGTGGTCAGACAAGCAGAGTTCAGCAGCAGTATACCAATCCAGCAATTTAGGAGTTAATAGGCAGAGTGGTCATATCAATCAAGCAATTTATGGGTTAACAGACAGAGTAGTGAGACAGGCAAGGTTAATCAACAATAAGGCAATCCAGAGAATAACGATCTATCACACCCAGGAGCACACAAAGTAACACCTATACTTGGGCAGTGATAGATCGTTCTGAGCAACTTACATAGGCGCAAGATTCGCGCCACAGGACTCCGGACAGGCATCAGAGAGAGGAGCCTGCAGCGATGACGTCAGCGCTGCACCCATCTGGACCCAACACAGCCCCTGACAAAGAGCAGGGAAGGAGACGCCGTGCCCCTAGCAATCTTGCCTTCTAAAATGGCCAGGTTTAATCCCTCTCATCATTTTGTTTGTCCCCGTTGTCAAAGTTCTAAAGTGGATATACTACATATGTTTTGGTACTGCTCCAAAATTTTTCAATGATGGAAGAAAATCGTCTTTTGGTACAACAAAGTTTTTAAAGAAAGAAGTGTTCTTTCGTGAATAATATATTTTTTTCATTTTTTCATAAGGACGCTGCTATTCCACGAGTAAGAGTATTGAATACTATTGTTGTGAACCCGCAATTGTGTATGATTTAAGATGTTTTATCTGACGAATCCCAGGGTTTTAAGTTTCACCATACATGTTGTTGTATTGATTATTTTGTCTGCATTTATTAAATGTTGTGTGTCAAAGGGGGACACATTATATTATAATTTGTTTTGTTCTATGGGGGACCAATAGAGTAAAAAAATATATAAAAAATACCAAATCAAGGATATTATGAAGACTGTGGTGATCTTTTGAATTAGTTTATTTTTTTTTTAAAATATCCCCCAATTTTGTATAGTATGGTAACATAGAGTGCAATTTCTTGAGTTATCTTAATTTATTCTGTTTATTTTGACTGCATCTATGTAATATTGATTGTTAATGGGGGACATATATCTTCTGCTTTTCATATTGTTATTTCTTGATTTATACCACAATTTGGTTTATAAATAAAATAAAAAAAGATAACTGAGCCAAATGAGCTCTCCAACATAAGTCTTATAGTAGGGACCCAAAATGTAAACTAGTTATCTCCTAGAAAAAAATATTATAAAGAGATACACCTAGGTGTCTGTGAAGGCAGGGGATTAGCAACTCTGCATAATGACTGACCAATCTCTTTGTCCCAAACCATTATAATGATGTTTTCCCAAATAATATAAATGGACACATAGAGGTGAATGATTCATTACTTCATTATTGGTCTTATAGATACTTCTGTAGATACATAACTAAAATAAAAGACTGACACATTTCTTGTCACAAACAATTTTCTTGGAATAAAAAGAGCTTCTGCCATCTCTGTATATGGGTCTTGAATATATTTATATAAAGTAATCATGTAAAGTAATCTCAAGCCCTTTTTTCTAAGGAAAACAGAACCAGTTTGGCTAGCCTCTCCTCATAGGTTAAATTCTCCAATCCCCTTATTAGCTTTGTGACCCTTCTCTGAACTTTTTCTAGTCCTGCAATATCTTTTTTTGCGATCGTCCCCCAGAACTTCACTCCATACTCAAGGTGAGGTCTTACCAGGGCATTATATAGTGACAGAATTATGCTTTCCTCCCTTGAATGAATGCCTCTTTTAATACATGCTAGTATCTTATTAGCCTTTGAAGCCGCTGCACTGCATTGTGCATCCATCTTTAGCTTATTATCTATTACTACTCCCAAATCCCTTTCCTCCTCTGTTTGGCTAAGTCTTGTCCCATTTAAATAATACATTGCCTGCTTATTTTTACTTCCAAAATGTAGAACCTTGCATTTTCCTGTATTAAATCTCATTTTCCATTTACCTGCCCATACTTCTAATTTTTGCAGAACCCTTTGTAACGAAAGTTCATCCTGCTCTGACATAATGACCTTACTTAACTTAGTATCATCTGCAAAAATAGAGATGCCGCTATTTAATCCTTGCTCCAAGTCATTTATAAAAATATTAAAAAGAACAGGGCCCAGTACTGATCCCTGGGGGACTCCACTGATTACCTTTGTCCAATCTGAGTATTATCCATTTACTACTACTCGTTGCTCTCTATCTTTTATCCAGTTATTTATCCATGAGCTAACATTTTCAGCTATTCCCAGTCCCTTAATTTTGTGCATTAATCTCTCATGTGGCACTGTATCAAATGCCTTTGCAAAATCTAAGTATATCATATCAACTGATTCCCCTTTATCTATATTTTTACTTCCTTCCTCATAGAATTTAATTAGATTAGTTTGACATGATCTATTTCTCCTAAAACCATGCTGATTAGAACTCATGATCTTGTTTACACTAATATGCTCGTCAATATAATCCATTATAATCCCTTCAAATATCTTCCCCACTAGTGATGTCAGACTAACTGGTCTATAGCTTCCTGGATCATCCCTGCTTCCCTTTTTGAAGAGTGGCACCACATCAGCTTTGTACCAATCCTGGGGTACCATGCCTGAGGATAATGAGTCTTGAAATATTAAGAGTAGTGGTTTGTCTATAACAGTGCTAAGTTCCCTTAACACCCTTGGGTGTATTCAATCTGGGCCTGGTGTTTTATTTACCTTAATATTATCCAGTTTTTTCCTGATATCCTCTAAACATAACCCAATTAATGGTATGGGCTTGCATGTTCTATTTTGTTCCAATATCAGTTGATATGTAAATACATCCCTAATTATATAGAACGTACAAAACACCAACTAAAAAAAACTGGTATTATGAACATATGGTAAATATTAAAAATGTAGTCAGTTTATCAGTTCAGGTGTATATATAATTTTATTTATAAAGGAGATAAAAAACACAAACTAAAATTCTTATGAAGATATGGTAAATATTACAAATGCAATAAAAATAATGGAGATCTGGAGGCTAGAGATAATGTGGGCAAGGTTATTACTCTAATGGATCAAATCAAAGTTTCAAAAAGCCCTGCTGTTCTCCTTTCGACGGATGCAGAAAAGGCATTCAACAGGCTAGATTGGACCTTCCTGCATTCCACACTACTTAAATTCGGTTTCCCTTCTAAATTTATCTCCCAAATTCTAGCTTTATACACCAATCCATCTGCGCAAGTAAGGGTCAATGGTCTACTGTCGGATGCCTTTGAGATACGCAACGGGACCAGACAGGGTTGCCCTTTGTCCCCGTTGTTATTTGTTTTGTCCTTAGAACCCCTCGCAGCTAGGATTCGTATTAACCCGAAGATAAGAGGTATAGAGGTACAAAATACCTCTTACAAACTGGCAATGTTTGCTGACGATGTCTTGATGACACTGTCAGACCCAGCAGAATCCCTTAAAGAGGCTCAGGCAGAATTAACTTATTATAACTCGTTTTCAGACTTTTTGGTTAACTCATCAAAGTCAGAGTTATACCCTATAAACCTCTCGACAGATTTATTAAATGATATCAGAAACAATAGTCCCTATAAGATTAATTTGACATCCTTGAAATATCTAGGTGTATACTTGACCTCAAGTGAGACTGCCCTACGTAAACTTAACTATGGGAGACTTATAACCGAATTCCAATCCCTAACCTCTAGATGGTTACCCAAACAAAATATATCGTGGCTGGGTAGGATCTCGGCAGCGAAGATGATGTTACTACCTAAGGCCCTTTATCTTTTCCAAGCCCTACCACTGGGGAATGTCAATAGGGAAATACATAAGTTACAAACAATTCTGAACTCCTACATTTGGCAGAGGAGACCCCCTAGGATATCCCAAAATGTTATGTATACCCCTAGAGAAGGAGGGGGACTGGGAGTACCAAATTTATATTGGTATAAAGCAGCCGTATCATTAGGTAGAATTGTAGATTGGTGCCACCAAAATAAATTTTCATATAAAAAATTGGTCCAATTAGAGGGTCATCTATTGAATATACCACATATGGGAGGACTATGCTGGGCACCACAACCCAGTGCCATACCGATAGCAACTAACAGGCTATACACTATCACTCACGAGACGTGGGCGGTCTGGACAACTTATAGAAACAAATTCCAAAAAATTTCGACACCATACTCCCCATTGACTACTTTACTATACAACACAGAACTGGGAAAGGACAAGGTTGAATTGGGGCGGAGGGCTGGAGGGATGAATACGTTGGACGACTTAATCCCAATTGGCACATTGGTGCAAAAGGGTAAAATGTTAGATGGACAAACCTTGCAAGAACGAGGCCACAACTGCTTCTCTTCTTGGTTCAGATTACATCAGGTTAGACACTATATATATACACACAAACATAGAACAGACTTTCTAAGACCGCTAACTTCCTTCGAGTTGATATGTGCAGGTATTAATTACTCGGGATCAGGCACAATATCTAAAATATATAAGTGTATTAGAGACACGCATCTCCCTACTAGACCCATATATGTCCGAAAATGGGAGACAGAAATGAACAGGCAGATAACCCCTAAACAGTGGAAACAGTGGTCGACATTTACTGCAAAATCCTCACACTCATCCTCCTGCATGGAAACTAATCTAAAGGTCCTGTTGAGGTGGTATTTAACCCCCAATAGACTAAAATACATGTTTAAAACTGCAAACAATAGATGCTGGAGGGGGTGCGGACAGGTGGGTACCATGCTCCACATCTGGTGGGACTGTGATCTAATCCAACCGTACTGGAGAGCTATTTTCCTGGAGATTGGAAAGGTTATAGGTTTAACACTAGAACCGACCTCACAGGTGGTGATTTTCAATGACTTATCTAATGTCACATGTCAAATAAGGCGCGCGTTAACCCAGATGATGATTAATGCTGCTAAAAAATTAATTCCAAGACATTGGAAATCAACGTATGTTCCGACACTTGATAACTGGATAGAACAAGTAGATTTTATCATTAAAATGGAGAGATATCACTATTACACTAATAGTAGATTGAATGTATATCATGACATTGTGTTCTTATGGGAACAGTATAGATTTAAGCCGTAGGTCTAACAAAACATCTATCTAAAATTAGACGATTAAAGGCACCTACACTTAAAATACACGGAGTTGAGATTTTTGTAATCCACTGAGGTTTGATTTATTAGATTTTTTTTTTTATTGGTTTTGGATCCCTCAGGTATGCCCTGAGAAACAATGAGAATAGTTGAAGTAAAAAAAAAAAAAAATAGAGACCACTTGAGAAGAGAGACATGAGATATGAGACATGAGATGAAAAGCATGATTTAACCCTGGGCCATAGTTTGGTAATTCATCTTACAGTGTATTAGCAACAACGATTGTGTTATTTTTTGTTTATTGTTGTAACATAAAAGCCTTAAGTTTGCATTGCCGCTAAGAGACACTTGAAGGAAATTCCGGATCTATAGTCCATACTTTATTGCCTCCACCAGGATACTAGAGAGACACTTAAGAGACTTATGTCAGCTCTGGTGGAATGTACAAGCTTCTTACATTGATATGCTGTTTATTTAAATAATTTTGTATGTGACTCAAAATTGCGAATAAAGGTTTTATAAAACTCAAAAAAAAAAAAATACAAAAAAAAATGGAGATCTATTCAAAGAAAAGCTGCACAAATCACTTTGCCTTGGTTTTCATGGGGATTTTACATTCAAAGCTATTTAATTCTATTAGACATCCCATTTAATGTGTGTTATTTTCAGAGGCATCACATGGTTAATTTCACCATTCCAAAAGTAGTATAGCAGCACCACCAATTTAATAAAAAGATTACTTTATTAAGCCAACATAAAACAGACAACATTTTGGATTTTCATCCTTAATCATGGCTAATGTGCATACATTTAAAATCAACCTTAAAGGGACAGTATACACTCATTTTCATATAACTGCATGTAATAGACACTAATATTAAGAATAAGATGCACAGATACTGATATAAAAATCCAGTATAAAATGATTTAAAAACGTACTTAGAAGCTTTCAGTTTAGCTCTGTTGAAAAGGCAGTTGGAAAGCCCACTGCAAGTGGGAAATAAGACACTCCCCCCTCCCCCTTCTTTTGCATATGAAAAGACCCTTTACACAAACAGGAGCAAGCTGGAGAAGGTCGCTGACGGTATTCAAATAAAACTTTGGGGCTTGGTTAGGAGTCTGAAAATCAGAGCAATATTCTTTGAAAATAAGCAAAATTATACTTTTTTAAAAAAAAAAAAACTTTATGGGCTTTATAAATAGATCATCAACAAAACATTTATGCAAAGAAAAAATGAGTGTATAATGGCCCTTTAAATAGGCTATAACCACACCCCACAAACACCTCCACCTGTCTTAATCCTTGCCTGTACAAAAATCACATCACTTTCTAAAGATAGTGCCATCTAGTGGCCAAAACATATGTTGTTTAAACACTAATGCCTAGATCAGTGATTTTCAACCTTTTTTTGCCGTGGCACACCTTTTTACATAAAAAAATCCTGCGGCACACCACCATCCCAAAATTTTACAAAATCACACATTCTAGCCTAATACAATATATATATATATATATATATATATATATATATATATATATATATATATATATATATATATATATATATATATATACACATACTGTACTGTGCTGTCATGCCATGCCTCCTACAAACTATAAGTGACATATTGACATTCATTCACAAACAATCATAATGATTGTCTGTGAATGAATTTCAATATGTAATTGTTGTAAACGATGCCTGATGAACATGTCACATACCTCCCAATATTCCAAAATTTTAAAGTGGGACACCCCTGCACTGGGAAAAGTCCCATAGTAATAAACAAGCAAAATTTAAAAAAATATGTCACACTGTTGTCAGTCTGCCGCGGCACACCTGAGGATCTCTCACGGCACACTGGTTGAAAAACACTGGCCTAGATTACGAGTCTTGTGTTAGCCTTAAAAAGCAGCGTTAAGGGGTCCTAACGCTGCTTTTTAACGCCTGCTGGTATTACGAGTCAGGCAGGTACAGGTGTACCGCTCACTTTTTTTCTGCGATTTTAGCATACCGCAAATCCCCTTACGTCAATTGCGTATCCTATCTTTTTAATGGGATTTTCCTAACGCCGGTATTACGATCGCTGGAAAAAGTGAGCGGTACACCCTCTCCTGTCCAGACTCCTAACGCATTTAAAAGTCAGTAGTTAAGAGTTATATGGGCTAACGCCGGAACATAAAGTTCTTAACTAAAGTGCTAAAAAGTACACTAACACCAATAAACTACCTATTAACCCCTAAACCGAGGCCCCCCCACATCGCAAACACTATAATAAAATGATTTAACCCCTAATCTGCCGACCGGATATCGCCACCACTTTAATAAATGTATTAACCCCTAAACCGCCGCACTCCCGCCTTGCAAACACTAGTTAAATTTTATTAACCCCAAATCTGCCGTCCCTAACATCGCCGACACCTACCTACATTTATTAACCCCTAATCTGCCCCCCACAACATCGCCACTATTATATTAAATGTATTAACCCCTAAAGCTAAGTCTAACCCTAACCCTAACCCCCTAACTTAAATATAATTTAAATAAAACTAAATTAAATTACTACAATAAAATAAATTAATCCTATTTAAAACAAAACACTTACCTATAAAATAAACCATAAGATAGCTACAATATAACTAATAATTACATTGTAGCCATCTAGGATTTATATTTATTTTACAGGCAACTTTGTATTTATTTTAACTAGGTACGATAGTTATTAAATAGTTATTAACTATTTATTAACTACCTAGCTACAATAAAGACAAAAGGACCTGTAAAATAAACCCTAACCTAAGTTACAATTACACCTAACACTACACTATAATTAAACTAATTACCTAAACTACCTAAAATTAATTACAATTAAATTAAAACAACTAAATTACGGAAAAAAAACAAACACTAAATTACAGAAAATAAAAAAATAATTACAAGAATTTTAAGCTAATTACACCTAATCTAATCCCCCTAATAAAATAAAAAAGCCCCCCAAAATAATAAAAATACCTACCCTATACTAAATTACAAATAGTCCTTAAAAGGGCCTTTTGCAGGGCATTGCCCCAAAGTAATAAGCTCTTTCACCTGTAAAAAAAAATACTATACCCCCCAACATTAAAACCCACCACCCACACACCCAACCCTACTCTAAAACCCACCCAATCCCCCCTTAATAAAACCTAACACTACCCCCTTGAAGATTACCCTACCTTGAGACGTCTTCGCCCAGCCGTGCACAAGTAGTCCTCCAGAGGGTCCAAAGTCTTCAATCCATCTGGGTAGAAGAGGACCTCCAGACCGGCAGAAGTATTCATCCAGACGGCATCTTCTATCTTCATCCTTCCGGAGCGGAGTGGATCCATCTTAAAGACATCCAACGCGGAGCATCCTCTTCATCTGACGACCGACGACTGAATGACTGGTCCTTTAAGTGACGTCATCCAAGATGGAGTCCCTTGAATTCCGATTGGCTAATAGGATTCTATCAGCCAATCGGAATTAAGGTAGGAAAAATCCTATTGGCTGATGTAATCAGCCAATTGGATTTAAGTTCAATCCGATTGGCTGATCCAATCAGCCAATAGGATTGACCTCGCATTCTATTGGCTGTTCCAATAGGATTTTTCCTACCTTAATTCCGATTGGCTGATAGAATCCTATCAGCCAATTGGAATTCAAGGGACGCCATCTTGGATGACGTCACTTAAAGGACCAGTCATTCAGTCGTCAGCCGTTGGATGAAGAGGATGCTCCGCGTTGGATGTCTTGAAGATGGACCCGCTTCGGAAGGATGAAGATAGAAGATGCCGCCTGGATGAAGACTTCTGCCGGTCTGGAGGTTCTCTTCTGCCCGGATAGGATGAAGACTTCGGACCCTCTGGAGGACCACTTGTGCCCAGCTGGGTGAAGACGTCTCAAGGTAGGGTGATCTTCAAGGGGGTAGTGTTAGGTTTTATTAAGGGGGGATTGGGTGGGTTTTAAAGTAGGGTTGGGTGTGTGGGTGGTGGGTTTTAATGTTGGGGGGGTATTATATTTTTTTTTTACAGGTGAAAGAGCTGATTACTTTGGGGCAATGCCCCGTAAAAGGCCCTTTTAAGGGCTATTTGTAATTTAGTATAGGGTAGGGATTTTTATTATTTTGGGGGGCTTGTTTATTTTATTAGGGGGATTAGATTAGGTGTAATTAGCTTAAAATTCTTGTAATTATTTTTTTATTTTCTGTAATTTAGTGTTTGTTTTTTTCGTAATTTAGTTTATTTTATTTAATTGTAATTAATTGTAGGTAGTCTAGGTAATTAGTTTAATTATAGTGTAGTGTTAGGTGTAATTGTAACTTAGGTTAGGATTTATTTTACAGGTACATTTGTATTTATTTTAGCTAGGTAGTTAGTAAATAGTTAATAACTATTTAGAAACTATTCTACCTAGTTAAAATAAATACAAAGTTGCCTGTAAAATAAATATAAATCCTAAAATGGCTACAATGTAACTATTAGTTATATTGTAGCTAGCTTAGGGTTTATTTAACAGGTAAGTATTTATTTTTAAAAAGGAATAATTTATTTAATTATAATTATTTTATTTAGATTATTTAAATTCTGTTTAAGTTAGGGGGTGTTAGGGTTAGAGTTATACTTAAGTTTAGAGGTTAATAAATTTATTATAGTGGCGGCGACATTGGTGGCGGCAGATTAGGGGTTAATAAATTTATTATAGTTGCGGCGACGTTGGGGGGCAGATTAGGGGTCAATAAATAAAATGTAGGGTTTGGCGATGTTGGGGGCAGCAGATTAGGGGTTCATATGGATAATGTAGGTGGCGGCGGTGTCTGGAGCGGCAGATTAGGGGTTAGTAATATAATGCAGGTGTCAGCGATGTTGGGTGGCAGATAAGTGGTTAATAAGTGTAAGATTAGGGGTGTTTAGACTCTGGTTTCATGTTAGGGTGTTAGGTGCAGACATAAAAATTATTTCCCCATAGGAAACAATGGGTCTGCATTAGGAGTTGAACGCTGCTTTTTTGCAGGTGTTAGTTTTTTTTCAGCCAGCTTAGCCCCATTGTTTCCTATGGGGAAATCGTGCACGGGCACGTTTTGCCAGCTTACCACTACCGTAAGCAACGCTGGTATTGAGGTGAGATGTGGAGCTAAATTTTACTCAACGCTCACTTTTCGGTGGCTAACGCCGACTTGCAGAAAACCTGTAATACCAGCGTTGTCTTAAGTGAGTGGTAAGAAAAAAAGGAGCGTTAGCAACACA